>NW_028162449.1:223355-293355 GCF_964263955.1 Coregonus lavaretus | reverse complement strand
TTGCAACTGCACATGGGGACAAAGATTGTACTTTTTGGAGAAATGTCCTCTGGTCTGATGAAACAAAAATATAACTGTTTGGTCATAATGACCATCGTTATGTTTTGAGGAAAAAGGGGGTTGCTTGCAAGCCGAAGAACACCATCCCAACCGTGAAGCACGGGGGTGGCAGCATCATGCTGTGGGTGTGCTTTGCTGCAGGAGGGACTGGTGCACTTCACAAAATAGATGTTATCATGAGGAAGGAAAATTATGTGGATATATTGAAGCAACATCTCAAGACATCAGTCAGGAAGTTAAAGCTTGGTCGCAAATGGGTCTTCCAAATGGAAAATGACCCACAGCATACTTCCTAAGTTGCGGCAATATGGCTTAAGGACAACAAAGTCAAGGTATTGGAGTGGCCATCACAAAGCCCTGACCTCAATCCTATAGAAAATGTGTGGGCAGAACTGAAAAAGCGTGTCAGGAGGAATGGGCAAAAATTCACCCAACTTATTGTGGGAAGCTTGTGGAAGGCTACCCGAAACGTTTGACCCAAGTTAAACAATTTAAAGGCAATGCTACCAAATACTAATTGAGTGTATGTAAACTTCTGACCCAATGGGAATGTGATGAAAGAAATAAAAGCTGACATAAATCATTCTCTCTACTATTATTCTAACATTTCACATTCTTAAAATAAAGTGGTGATCCTAACTGACCTAAAACAGGGAATTTTTACTAGGATTAAATGTCAGGAATTGTGAAAAACTGAATTTAAATGCATTTGGCCATCCGACTTCAAATGTACATGAAAGTATTCTCTCAATTGGATTGAGCTTTCTTTAATTATTTCATTGTGAAGATACATACTTAAACTTTTATTCTTGAGTATAAGAAATAGTTCAGTTATGGGTTTCGAGATTTGAGAGTGGAAACTTTGAGTGTAAAGGTCAGATAGTGAGCAGAATACTATCAGCATTTAGGAAAAACTAGTATTCAATAATCTCAACCTAACAATGTTCAAACATCTCTTAACTACAGCCAGAGTTGATGCATTTATTTCTCTAATAATAATATCTCTCCTCTTTGTGTGTCATCTGGTCAAAGCTAGTGCACTACATAGGGTTCCACTTGGGATGCATCATGTGTGAATAATTCCATTCTCATTGTGCAAAGAGGACTTGGTTAGGACCTACACTGGTTCTTAGATTAGATGTAGGATCTTAATTTGAGCCAGTTTGCTACAGCAGGAAAAGAATCCTGCAGCAACAGGTAATGTGATTATGTAGATTACAATTAATGGACATTTTTGCACAGCGTTGGTCTAATTATGAGATTATGCGTTTGAATATGCCGTTTTTTGTCTGTTTTCTGTGGCTGTGATTTTCAACCAACGTGAGCATTCTTTTTGTGTGATCACTGATCATGTTTAGTTTGGATGAGCATTCTTTTTGTGTGATCACTGATCATGTTTAGTTTTGATGAGCATTCTTTTTGTGTGATCACTGATCATGTTTAGTTTTGATGAGCATTCTTTTTGTGGGATCACTGATCATGTTTAGTTTTGATGAGCATTCTTTTTGTGTGATCACTGATCATGTTTAGTTTGGATGAGAAGTCTCTTGTATGATCACTGATCATTAGTGATTAGTGCTTTTTGAGGTCGGTTCGGTTTCGATTATAATACTTTTTTATTTGGGTTGAATACTGTAACCACAGAATAAAACAATTAATAAAAGTCCCATGATGGTGGTGACTGCTTATCAAGCATTTCACCCATATTATCCAGATACTGACTGTTAGCACTTGGTGGTCTATAGCAGCTTCCCACCAGAATGGGCTTTAGGTGAGGCAGATGAACCTGTAGCCATATTACTTCAACAGTATTTAACATGAGATTATGTTGGAGATGCTTCCATTAAAGAACACCCTCTGTGTTCTGTTAGACAGGTAACTCTTTATCCACAATATAGCAGGGGGTGTAAAGCCATAACACATACGTTTTTCCAGCAGCAGACTATGATCGATAATGTCAAAAGCCACACAGAAGTCTAACAAAACAGCCCCCACAATCTTTTTTACCATCAATTTCTCTCAGCCAATTACCAGTCATTTGTGTCAGTGCTGTGCTTGTTGAATGTCCTTCCCTATAAGCATGCTGAAAGTCTGTTTACTGTAAAATAGCATTGTATCTGGTCAAACACAATTTTTTGCAGAAGTTTACTAAGTGTTGGTAACAGGCTGATTGGTCGGCTATTTGAGCCAGTAAATGTGGCATTACTATTCTTGGGAATTACTTTTGCTTCCCTCCAGGCCTGAGTGGCAACATCGTCCGCTATTATCCTCAGTAATTTTCCATCCAGATTGTCAGACCCTGGTGGCTTATCACTGTTGATAGACAACCATAATTTTTTCACCACTTCCACACTAATTTTACGGAATTCAAAAGTACAATGCTTGTCTTTTATAATTTGGTCAGATATACTTGGATATGTAGTGTCAGCATTTGTTGCTGGCATGTCATGCCTAAGATTGCTAATCTTGCCAATGAAAAAGCAATTAAAGTAGTTTGCAATATCAGTGGGTTTTGTGATGAATGAGCCATCTGATTCAATGAATGACGGAGCCGAGTTTACCTGCCACCACTGCATCATCAAAGGTATTATCTAAGTGTGTTTCAGAGATAGTCAGAATATGAATGTCATCTGTTACAAGAAAGTTATTGACTTCATGAACCTTGTTTTCTTAGGACTATATGTTCATTTGGGCAATTTTTTAGCACTTTTCTGGGTTGCTTGAATGTTTTTAATGCTTTACTGGGAAGCTCATCAGAAGTAGACTTGCTTGTGTTATTTATATTGGAGATTATAGTGCACGGTGAGCTGCACACAGTGGACTTCCTACTAGGGCACATCGCCTCAGTGATAACTCAGTGTAACTCTGGTTCATAGGCATATGATTACTGCATACAATGCGTGGACAGAGTCCAGGAGCCAAGATGATTTGGATGGACTCCGTCATTCCTGTAGAGTATCTTCTGTTTCCAAAAGGTGTCAAAGTTATCTGTAAAAGTGAATCCAACAGAGCTACAGTAATCTTTTAGCCTGATCTGTAATGCCAGTAGCATGCTGAATCTTTCAAACCCGCGGCCCAACGATGGCACCAGACATGAAATGATTGGCAGTTTTTTTGGAATCTTTTAATGCTAGAATCAGTTCTTTAAAATCCATTTTCAGCAGTTCCGAGCTAGCCCTCCTGCTTCACCTGGAATGTTTTTCCAACAGTCTTGAAGGAGTTCCCACATATGCTGAGCACTTGTTGGCTGCTTTTCCTTCACTCTGCCGTCCGACTTATCCCAAACCATCTCAATTGGGTTGAGGTCGGGTGACTTTGGAGGCCAGGTCATCTGATGCAACACTCCATCACTCTCCTTCTTGGTAAAATAGCCCTTACACAGCCTGGAGGTGTGTTGGGTCATTGTGCTGTTGAAAAAGAAATGATAGTCCCACTAAGCCCAAACCAGATTGGATTGCATATCGCTGCAGAATGCTGTGGTAGCCATGCTGGTTAAGTGTGCCTTAAATCCCCCGACCTCAACCCAATTGAGATGGTTTGGGATGAGTCGAACCGCAGAGTGAAGGTAAAGCAGCCAACAAGTGCTCAGCATATGTGGGAACTCCTTCAAGACTGTTGGAAAAGCATTCCAGGTGAAGCTGGTTGAGAGAATGCCAAGAGTGTGCAAAGCTGCCATCAAGGCAAAGGGTGGATATTTGAAGAATCTCAAATAAAAAGTATTTTAAAAATAAAGAATAACCCTTGAATGACTAGGTGTTCTAAAACGTTTGACCGGTAGTGTATATTGATATATATTTCATTTGTTTACTTAAATTAGGGGAGGGGTGGTAGGGTTAGGGGAAAATAATAAAGGAATATATATATATATATATATATATATATATACATATTTACAGTGGGGAGAACAAGTATTTAATACACTGCCGATTTTGCAGGTTTTCCTACTTACAAAGCATGTAGAGATCTGTAATTTTTATCATAGGTACACTTCAACTGTGAGAGACGGAATCGAAAACAAAAATCCAGAAAATCACTGTATGATTTTTAAGTAATTAATTTGCATTTTATTGCATGACATAAGTATTTGATACATCAGAAAAGCAGAACTTAATATTTGGTACAGAAACCTTTGTTTGGCAATTACAGAGATCATACGTTTCCTGTAGGTCTTGACCAGGTTTGCACACACTGCAGCAGGGATTTTGGCCCACTCCTCCATACAGACCTTCTTCAGATCCTTCAGGTTTTGGGGCTGTCGCTGGGCAATATGGACTTTCAGCTCCCTCCAAAGATTTTCTATTGGGTTCAGGTCTGGAGACTGGCTAGGCCACTCCAGGACCTTGAGATGCTTCTTACGGAGCCACTCCTTAGTTGCCCTGGTTGTGTGTTTCGGGTCGTTGTCATGCTGGAAGACCCAGCCACGACCCATCTTCAATGCTCTTACTGAGGGAAGGAGGTTGTTGGCCAGGATCTTGCGATACATGGCCCCATCCATCCTCCCCTCAATACGGTGCAGTCGTCCTGTCCCCTTTGCAGAAAAGCATCCCCAAAGAATGATGTTTCCACCTCCCTGCTTCACGGTTGGGATGGTGTTCTTGGGGTTGCACTCATCCTTCTTCTTCCTCCAAACACGGCGAGTGGAGTTCAGACCAAAAAGCTTTATTTTTGTCTCATCAGACCACATGACCTTCTCCCATTCCTCCTCTGGATCATCCAGATGGTCATTGGCAAACTTCAGACGGGCCTGGACATGCGCTGGCTTGAGCAGGGGTACCTTGCGTGCGCTGCAGGATTTTAATCCATGACGGCGTAGTGTGTTACTAATGGTTTTCTTTGAGACTGTGGTCCCAGCTCTCTTCAGGTCATTGACCAGGTCCTGCTGTGTAGTTCTGGGCTGATCCCTCACCTTCCTCATGATCATTGATGCCCCACGAGGTGAGATCTTGCATGGAGCCCCAGACCGAGGGTGATTGACCGTCATCTTGAACTTCTTCCATTTTCTAATAATTGCGCCAACAGTTGTTGCCTTCTCACCAAGCTGCTTGCCTATTGTCGTGTAGCCCATCCCAGCCTTGTGCAGGTCTACAATTGTATCCCTGATGTCCTTACACAGCTCTCTGGTATTGGCCATTGTGGAGAGGTTGGAGTCTGTTTGATAGAGTGTGTGGACAGGAGTCTTTTATACAGGTAACGAGTTCAAACAGGTGCAGTTAATACAGGTAATGAGTGGAGAACAGGAGGGCTTCTTAAATAAAAACTAACAGGTCTGTGAGAGCCGGAATTCTTACTGGTTGGTAGGTGATCAAATACTTATGTCATGCAATAAAATGCAAATTAATTACTTAAAAATCATACAATGTGATTTTCTGGATTTTTGTTTTAGATTCCATCTCTCACAGTTGAAGTGTACCTATGATAAAAATTACAGACCTCTACATGCTTTGTAAGTAGGAAAACCTGCAAAATCGGCAGTGTATCAAATACTTGTTCTCCCCACTGTAAATATTTATACATATGTACATTTACAAAATATATATATGGGGGATTGGAAATGATGCAGACAATTACATTGTTGGACGCTACAATCTATCTGCAATATTAAAGCAATTCACTTCTTGTCCTGAATACAGTGTTGGATTTATCCCAAACGTTCAGTATGACTGAGTACCACTCTCCATATTTCCAAGCAAAGTGGTGGCTGCATCATGCGTCATGTTATGCATATGCTTGTAATCATTAAGGACTGGGAATGGAGCCAAACACTGGCAAAATCCTAAAGGAAAGCCTGGTTCAGTCTGCTTTCAGTAGGACGATAACCTAAAACACAACGGCAAATAGTTGCTTACCAAGACGACATTAACTGTTCCTGAGTGGCCTAGTTATAGTTTTGACTGAAATCTGCTTGAAAATCTATGGCAAGACTTGAAAATGGCTGTCTAGCAATGATCAACAACCAACTTGAGAGAGCTTGAAGAATTTAAAAAAGAATGTCCAAACATTTTATCATCCAGGTGTGCAAAGCTCTTAGAGACTTACCCAGAAAGACTCACAGCTGTAATCGCTGCTAAAGGTGATTCTAACATGTATTGACTCAGGGGTGTGAATACTTATGTAAATTACATATTTCTGTATTTCACTTTTAATACATTTGAAAATATTTCTTTGTCATTATGGAGTATTGTGTGTAGATGGGTGAGAGAAAAAAATATATTTAATTCATTTTGTTTTACATTTACATTTACGTCATTTAGCAGACGCTCTTATCCAGAGCGGCTTACAAATTGGTGCATTCACCCTATAACCAGTGGGATAACCACTTTACAATATTATTATTATTATTTTATTTTTTAAGGGGGGGGGGGGGGGGGGGGGGGTAGAAGGATTACTTTATCCTATCCCAGGTATTCCTTAAAGAGGTGGGGTTTCAAATGTCTCCGGAAGGTGGTGAGTGACTCCGCTGTCCTGGCGTCGTGAGGGAGCTTGTTCCACCATTGGGGTGCCAGAGCAGCGAACAGTTTTGACTGGGCTGAGCGGGAACTATGCTTCCGCAGAGGAAGGGGAGCCAGCAGGCCAGAGGTGGATGAACGCAATGCCCTCGTTTGGGTGTAGGGACTGATCAGAGCCTGAAGGTACGGAGGTGCCGTTCCCCTCACAGCTCCATAGGCAAGCACCATGGTCTTGTAACTGATGCGAGCTTCAACTGGAAGCCAGTGGAGTGTGCGGAGGAGCGGGGTGACGTGAGAGAACTTGGGAAGGTTGAACACCAGACGGGCTGCGGCATTCTGGATGAGTTGTAGGGGTTTAATGGCACAGGCAGGGAGCCCAGCCAACAGCGAGTTGCAGTAATCCAGACGGGAGATGACAAGTGCCTGGATTAGGACCTGTGCCGCTTCCTGTGTAAGGCAGGGTCGTACTCTCCGAATGTTGTAGAGCATGAACCTGCAGGATCGGGTCACCGCCTTGATGTTAGTGGAGAACGACAGGGTATTGTCCAGGGTCACGCCAAGGCTCTTCGCACTCTGGGAGGAGGACACAACGGAGTTGTCAACCGTGATGGCGAGATCATGGAGCGGGCAGTCCTTCCCCGGGAGGAAGAGCAGCTCCGTCTTGCCAAGGTTCAGCTTGAGGTGGTGATCCGTCATCCATACTGATATGTCTGCCAGACATGCAGAGATGCGATTCGCCACCTGGTTATCAGAAGGGGGAAAGGAGAAGATTAGTTGTGTATCGTCAGCGTAGCAATGATAGGAGAGGCCATGTGAGGATATGACAGAGCCAAGTGACTTGGTGTATAGCGAGAAAAGGAGAGGGCCTAGAACTGAGCCCTGGGGGACACCAGTGGTGAGAGCACGTGGTGCGGAGACAGCTTCTCGCCACGCCACTTGGTAGGAGCGACCGGTCAGGTAGGACGCAATCCAAGAGTGAGCCGCGCCGGAGATGCCCAGCTCGGAGAGGGTGGAGAGGAGGATCTGATGGTTCACAGTATCAAAGGCAGCAGACAGGTCTAGAAGGACAAGAGCAGAGGAGAGAGAGTTAGCTTTAGCTGTGCGGAGAGCCTCCGTGACACAGAGAAGAGCAGTCTCAGTTGAATGACCAGTCCTGAAACCTGACTGGTTAGGATCAAGAAGGTCATTCTGAGAGCGATAGCAAGAGAGTTGGCTAAAGACGGCACGCTCAATAGTTTTGGAAAGAAAAGAAAGAAGGGATACTGGTCTGTAGTTGTTGACATCAGAGGGATCGAGTGTTGGTTTTTTGAGAAGGGGTGCAACTCTCGCTCTCTTGAAGACGGAAGGGACATAGCCAGCGGTCAAGGATGAGTTGATCAGCGAGGTGAGGTAGGGGAGAAGGTCACCGGAGATGGTCTGGAGAAGAGAGGAGGGGATGGGGTCAAGCGGGCAGGTTGTTGGGCAGCCTGCAGTCACAAGTCGCAAGATTTTATCTGGAGAGAGAGGGGAGAAAGAAGTCAAAGCATAGGGTAGGGCAGTGTGAGCAGGACCAGCAGTGTCATTAGACTTAACAAACAAGGATCGGATGTCGTCAACCTTCTTTTCAAAGTGGTTGACGAAGTCATCCACAGAGAGGGAGGAGGGGGGGGGGGGGGGGATTCAGCAGTGAGGAGAATGTGGCAAAGAGCTTCCTAGGGTTAGAGGCAGATGCTTGAAATTTAGAGTTGTAGAAAGTGGCCTTAGCAGCAGAAACAGATGAAGAAAATGTAGAGAGGAGGGAGTGAAAAGATGCCAGGTCCGCAGGGAGTCTAGTTTTCTTCCATTTCCGCTCAGCTGCCCGGAGCTCTGTTCTGTGAGCTCGCAGTGAGTCATCAACCCACGGAGCTGCAGGGGAGGACCGAGCCGGCCGGGAGGATAGGGGACACAGAGAGTCAAAGGATGCAGAAAGGGAGTAGAGGAGGGTTGAGGAGGCAGAATCAGGAGATTGGAGGGAGAAGGATTGAGCAGAGGGAAGAGATGATAGGATGGAAGAGGAGAGAGTAGTGGGAGAGAGAGAGCGAAGGTTGCGGCGGCACATTACCATCTGTGTAGGGGCAGAGTGAGTAGTGTAGGAGGAGAGCGAGAGAGAAAAGGATACAAAGTAGTGGTCGGAGACATGGAGGGGAGTTGCAGTGAGATTAGTAGAAGAGCAGCATCTAGTAAAGATGAGGTCAAGCGTATTGCCTGCCTTGTGAGTAGGGGGGGACGGTGAGAGGGTGAGGTCAAAAGAGGAGAGGAGTGGAAAGAAGGAGGCAGAGAGAAATGAGTCAAATGTAGACGTAGGGAGGTTGAAATCCCCCAAAACTGTGAGGGGTGAGCCATCCTCAGGAAAGGAACTTATCAAGGCGTCAAGCTCATTGATGAACTCTCCAAGGGAACCTGGAGGGCGATAGATGACAAGGATATTAAGCTTAAATGGGCTAGTGACTGTGACAGCATGGAATTCAAATGAGGAGATAGACAGATGGGTTAGGGGAAAAATTGAGAATGTCCACTTGGGAGAGATGAGGATTCCTGTGCCACCACCCCTCTGACCAGATGCTCTCGGGGTATGCGAGAACACATGGTCAGACGAGGAGAGAGCAGTAGGAGTAGCAGGTTGTAACACAAAATGTGGAATAAATCAAGGGGGAGGAATACTTTTGCAAGGCACTGTATCCCCTCACGATCGCGCATTATTCTGCCTCGTCCGTAGCAGTCATAAAGGAAACAGACCAGATAAGTAGACGCGCAAAGAATTATGGTCATTGTAGTGAATTACCATGTTTTATGCGCTAAAATATGTAGAATATTGGCCTGGGAAACAACTCCCTACTGCATCACACAGTTTGGGCTTGATCTGATCTCTAGAGAAACTGTGCAATGTGCGCATTGAGATCACAGAAAAAAACCACAGAACTAAACGGAATTCAAATAATTGAACCGAAGTCGGTCAATTAGTTGTTTAAAAACCGAAAAATAAGCGAAATGTCAGATAATCGCTCAGCACTAATGATCATATTGTTAAGTTTTGATGAGAAGCCACAGCCTTGGTTTTCAATTTAAATGAAATGTTTTGTGTTTGAGTTTAAATGAAAGGTTTTGTGCTTGAGTTTAAATGAAAGGTTTTGTGCTTGAGTTTAAATGAAAGGTTTTGTGCTTGAGTTTAAATGAAAGGTTTTGTGCTTGAGTTTAAATGAAAGGTTTTGTGCTTGAGTTTAAATGAAAGGTTTTGTGCTTGAGTTTAAATGAAAGGTTTTGTGCTTGAGTTTAAATGAAAGGTTTTGTGCTTGAGTTTAAATGAAAGGTTTTGTGCTTGAGTTTAAATGAAAGGTTTTGTGCTTGAGTTTAAATGAAAGGTTTTGTGCTTGAGTTTAAATGAAAGGTTTTGTGCTTGAGTTTTGATGAGAAGCTAGCTGTCACCATTCTACTAGTTTTGATGAGAAGCTAGCTGTCACCATTCTACTAGTTTTGATGAGAAGCTAGCTGTCACCATTCTACTAGTTTTGATGAGAAGCTAGCTGTCACCATTCTACTAGTTTTGATGAGAAGCTAGCTGTCACCATTCTACTAGTTTTGATGAGAAGCTAGCTGTCACCATTCTACTAGTTTTGATGAGAAGCTAGCTGTCACCATTCTACTAGTTTTGATGAGAAGCTAGCTGTCACCATTCTACTAGTTTTGATGAGAAGCTAGCTGTCACCATTCTACTAGTTTTGATGAGAAGCTAGCTGTCACCATTCTACTAGTTTTGATGAGAAGCTAGCTGTCACCATTCTACTAGTTTTGATGAGAAGCTAGCTGTCACCATTCTACTAGTTTTGATGAGAAGCTAGCTGTCACCATTCTACTAGTTTTGATGAGAAGCTAGCTGTCACCATTCTACTAGTTTTGATGAGAAGCTAGCTGTCACCATTCTACTAGTTTTGATGAGAAGCTAGCTGTCACCATTCTACTAGTTTTGATGAGAAGCTAGCTGTCACCATTCTACTAGTTTTGATGAGAAGCTAGCTGTCACCATTCTACTAGTTTTGATGAGAAGCTAGCTGTCACCATTCTACTAGTTTTGATGAGAAGCTAGCTGTCACCATTCTACTCTAGCTGGTGCTCAGAGTGTGTCCCTAATGGCTCTCTACTCTATTCCCTATATATATAGTGCAATAATTATGACCAGAGCCCTATGGGAGTAGGGTGCCATTTGGGAAGCAACCAGTAGTGCCATTTTTGGTTACCTGGTCACTGTCTGGTCACAGTCTGGTCACTATCTGGTCACTGACTGGTTACTGTCTGGCTACTGTCTGGTTACTGTCTGGTCACAGTCTGGTCACTGTCTGGTCACTGTCTGGTCACTGTCTGGTCACTGTCTGGCTACTGTCTGGTTACTGTCTGGTCACTGTCTTGTCACAGTCTGGTCACTATCTGGTCACTGTCTTGTCACAGGCTGGTCACTGTCTGGTCACAGTCTGGTCACTATCTGGTCACAAGGTGGTCACTGAGTGGTTACTGTCTGGTTACTGTCTGGTCACAGTCTGGTCACTGTCTGGTCACTGTCTGGTCACAGGCTGGTCACTGTCTGGTCACAGTCTGGTCACTATCTGGTCACAGGGTGGTCACTGTCTGGTTACTGTCTGGTCACTGTCTGGTCACTGTCTGGTCACTGTCTGGCTACTGTCTGGTTACTCTCTGGTCACGGTCTGGTCACTGTCTGGTCACTGTCTGGTTACTGTCTGGCCACTGTCTGGGCACTGTCTGGTCACAGTCTGGTCACTGTCTGGTCACTGTCTTGTCACAGGCTGGTCACTGTCTGGTCACTAGGTGGTCACTGTCTGGTTACTGTCTGGTTACTGTCTGGTCAAAGTCTGGTCACTGTCTGGTCACTGTCTGGTCACAGGCTGGTCACTGTCTGGTCACAGGGTGGTCACTGTCTGGTTACTGTCTGGTCACTGTCTGGTTACTGTCTGGTCACTGTCAGGTCACTGTCTGGTCACTGTCTGGTTACTGTCTGGCCACTGTCTGGGCACTGTCTGGTCACAGTCTGGTCATTGTCTGGTCACTGTCTGGTCACAGGCTGGTCACTGTCTGGTCACAGTCTAGTCACTATCTGGTCACGGGGTGGTCACTGTCTGGTGCCTGTCTGGCCACTGTCTGGTTACTGTCTGGTCACTGTCTGGTCACAGTCTGGTCACTGTCTGGTCACTGTCTGGTCACTGTCTGGTTACTGTCTGGTCACTGTCTCGTTACTGTCTGGTAACTGTCTGGTCACTGTCTGGTTACTGTCTGGCCACTGTCTATTTACCGTCTGGCCACTGTCTATTTACTGTCTGGCCACTGTCTGGGCACTGTCTGGGCACTGTCTGGTCACTGTCTGGTCACTGTCTGGTCACAGTCTGGTTACAGTGTGGTTACTGTCTGGTCACAGTCTGCTCATAGTCTGGTCACTGTCTGGTTACTGTCTGGCTACTGTCTGGTTACTGTCAGGTCACAGTCTGGTCACTGTCTGGTCACTGTCTGGTCACAGGCTGGTCACTGTCTGGTCACAGGCTGGTCACTGTCTGGTCACAGGCTGGTCACAGGCTGGTCACTGTCTGGTCACAGTCTGGTCACTATCTGGTCACGGGGTGGTCACTGTCTGGTGCCTGTCTGGCCACTGTCTGGTTACTGTCTGGTCACTGTCTGGTCACAGTCTGGTCACTGTCTGGTTACTGTCTCGTCACTGTCTGGTCACTGTGTGGTTACTGTCTGGTCACAGTCTGGTTACTGTGTGGTTACTGTCTGGTCACAGTCTACTCATAGTCTGGTCACAGTCTGGTCACTGTCTGGTCACTGTCTGGTCACAGGCTGGTCACTGTCTGGTCACAGTCTGGTCACTATCTGGTCACTGTCTGGTCACTGTCTGGTTATTGTCTGGCTACTGTCTGATTACTGTCTGGTCACAGTCTGGTCACTGTCTGGTCACTGTCTGGTCACAGGCTGGTCACTGTCTGGTCACAGGCTGGTCACTGTCTGGTCACAGTCTGGTCACTCTCTGGTCACCGGGTGGTCACTGTCTGGTCACTGTCTGGTAACTGTCTGGTCACTGTCTGGTTACTGTCTGGCCACTGTCTGGGCACTGTCTGGTCACAGTCTGTTCACTGTCTGGTCACTGTCATGTCACAGGCTGGTCACTGTCCGGTCACTATCTGGTCACAAGGTGGTCACTCTCTGGTTACTGTCTGGTTACTGTCTGGTCACAGTCTGGTCACTATCTGGTCACAGGGTGGTCACTGTCTGGTTACTGTTTGGTCACTGTCTGGTAACTGTCTGGTCACTGTCTGGTTACTGTCTGGCCACTGTCTGGGCACTCTCTGGGTACAGTCTGGTCACTGTCTGGTCACAGGCTGGTCACTGTCTGGTCACAGTCTGGTCACTATCTGGTCACAGGGTGGTCACTGTCTGGTGCCTGTCTGGTCACTGTCTGGTTACTGTCTGGTCACTGTCTGGTCACTGTGTGGTTACTGTCTGGTAACAGTCTGGTTACTGTGTGGTTACTGTCTGGTCACAGTCTGCTCATAGTCTGGTCACAGTCTGGTCACAGTCTGGTCACAGTCACTGTCTGGTCACAGCAACAGAGCTGAAGACAAGACTATAGCACTTCTGAACTCATTAGTTACCTACGGTTTAACACTCAAACACTCACACACACACACAAGCACGCACGCACACACACACACACACACACACACACACACACACCACAGGAAGTTGTGGTAATGGCTGGAGCGGAATCAATGGAATGGTATTAAAAACATCAAACACATGGTTTCCAAATATTTAATGCTATTCCATTTGCCATCCTCCCCTCACCAGCCTCCTGTGATGCACACTAACACACACACACCTGCTATAGGGAGAAGTGCCTCAGAGCAGAGGGAGAAGTAAGTAAGTAACCATTTCACTGTAATGTCTGCACCTGTTGTATTCGGCGCATGTGGCCAATACAATTTGATTTGATTTGATTTGATTTGATTTGAAAGAGTACTGATAGTTACATTGTTCAGAGGTCATTCATTTCTCCAGCTAAATAACACAGGAACGATAACTATTGTTGTAGTATGAAAATATAGCTAAACATCGCAAATATTAATATATTGGCTGTTACGATAGAGACAAAACTTGAGTAAATGTTCAGCATAGACACGAATTATAGCTTTAGGTGAAATACACAACGATAACATCTTGGAAATACCTGCCACAGAAATAAAAATGTAATTCATCTCCAGAAGAATAATTTAGACACTAGGGTTGATAAATGAGTGTTGAATGGTGAAGGCAATTAACTAGAGATGTTAATTTTGTGTCCATTTTTATCATTGGGTTGGTTTAAGACAGCCTGACTCCCAATTGGCACCCTGTTCACTATTTAGTGCCCTACTGACCAGGGCCTGACACGACTCAGCCCGAGACATCATCATTCCTGTCTGCCCCTCTAGGACATCCCAGAGGGTTGTGTGCTGGGCTCATTCCAAAATAACACCCTATTCCCTATATAGTGCACTACTTTTGACTCGACCCTTACGCTCCCTGATTTAAAAGTAGTGTACTACATAAGGGGAGAGGGAACCATTTGGGATGCAGCTCTTATCATGATCTAGGTGTCCAGACAGAACCATGGCAGTAACCATAGTGACAGGGACAGATTTAGATAGGTAGGTGTACTGTAAGAGGAAGGAACTGTATTGAATTACACATACCTTTTTAAAAATTATTATTTAACCTGTATCCAACCAGGTAGGTCAATTAAAGAACAACCTGTGGTATTTACATGACTAACTGGTGAATGTTAAGTGACTGGTATTTACATGACTAACTGGTGAATGTTAAGTGACTGGTATTTACATGACTAACTGGTGAGTGTGAAGTGAGTGACTGGTATTTACATGACTAACTGGTGAGTGTTAAGTGACTGGTATTTACATGACTAACTGGTGAGTGTTAAGTGACTGGTATTTACATGACTAACTGGTGAGTGTTAAGTGACTGGTATTTACATGACTAACTGGTGAATGTTAAGTGACTGGTATTTACATGACTAACTGGTGAGTGTTAAGTGACTGGTATTTACATGACTAACTGGTGAGTGTTAAGTGACTGGTATTTACATGACTAACTGGTGAGTGTTAAGTGACTGGTATTTACATGACTAACTGGTGAGTGTTAAGTGACTGGTATTTACATAACTAACTGGTGAGTGTTAAGTGACTGGTATTTACATGACTAACTGGTGAATGTTAAGTGACTGGTATTTGCATGACTAACTGGTGAGTGTTAAGTGACTGGTATTTACATGACTAACTGGTGAGTGTTAAGTGACTGGTATTTACATGACTAACTGGTGAGTGTTAAGTGACTGGTATTTACATGACTAACTGGTGAGTGTTAAGTGACTGGTATTTACATGACTAACTGGTGAGTATTAAGTGACTGGTATTTACATGACTAACTGGTGAGTGTTAAGTGACTGGTATTTACATGACTAACTGGTGAGTGTTAAGTGACTGGTATTTACATGACTAACTGGTGAGTGTTAAGTGACTGGTATTTACATGACTAACTGGTGAGTGTTAAGTGACTGGTATTTACATAACTAACTGGTGAGTGTTAAGTGACTGGTATTTACATGACTAACTGGTGAATGTTAAGTGACTGGTATTTACATGACTAACTGGTGAGTGTTAAGTGACTGGTATTTACATGACTAACTGGTGAGTGATAGTGACTGGTATTTACATGACTAACTGGTGAGTGTTAAGTGACTGGTATTTACATGACTAACTGGTGAGTGTTAAGTGACTGGTATTTACATGACTAACTGGTGAGTGTTAAGTGACTGGTATTTACATGACTAACTGGTGAGTGTTAAGTGACTGGTATTTACATGACTAACTGGTGAATGTTAAGTGACTGGTATTTACATGACTAACTGGTGAGTGTTAAGTGACTGGTATTTACATGACTAACTGGTGAGTGTTAAGTGACTGGTATTTACATGACTAACTGGTGAGTGTTAAGTGACTGGTATTTACATGACTAACTGGTGAGTGTTAAGTGACTGGTATTTACATAACTAACTGGTGAGTGTTAAGTGACTGGTATTTACATGACTAACTGGTGAATGTTAAGTGACTGGTATTTGCATGACTAACTGGTGAGTGTTAAGTGACTGGTATTTACATGACTAACTGGTGAGTGTTAAGTGACTGGTATTTACATGACTAACTGGTGAGTGTTAAGTGACTGGTATTTACATGACTAACTGGTGAGTGTTAAGTGACTGGTATTTACATGACTAACTGGTGAGTATTAAGTGACTGGTATTTACATGACTAACTGGTGAGTGTTAAGTGACTGGTATTTACATGACTAACTGGTGAGTGTTAAGTGACTGGTATTTACATGACTAACTGGTGAGTGTTAAGTGACTGGTATTTACATGACTAACTGGTGAGTGTTAAGTGACTGGTATTTACATAACTAACTGGTGAGTGTTAAGTGACTGGTATTTACATGACTAACTGGTGAATGTTAAGTGACTGGTATTTACATGACTAACTGGTGAGTGTTAAGTGACTGGTATTTACATGACTAACTGGTGAGTGATAGTGACTGGTATTTACATGACTAACTGGTGAGTGTTAAGTGACTGGTATTTACATGACTAACTGGTGAGTGTTAAGTGACTGGTATTTACATGACTAACTGGTGAGTGTTAAGTGACTGGTATTTACATGACTAACTGGTGAGTGTTAAGTGACTGGTATTTACATGACTAACTGGTGAGTGTTAAGTGACTGGTATTTACATGACTAACTGGTGAGTGTTAAGTGACTGGTATTTACATGACTAACTGGTGAGTGTTAAGTGACTGGTATTTACATGACTAACTGGTGAGTGTTAAGTGACTGGTATTTACATGACTAACTGGTGAGTGTTAAGTGACTGGTATTTACATAACTAACTGGTGAGTGTTAAGTGACTGGTATTTACATGACTAACTGGTGAATGTTAAGTGACTGGTATTTGCATGACTAACTGGTGAGTGTTAAGTGACTGGTATTTACATGACTAACTGGTGAGTGTTAAGTGACTGGTATTTACATGACTAACTGGTGAGTGTTAAGTGACTGGTATTTACATGACTAACTGGTGAGTGTTAAGTGACTGGTATTTACATGACTAACTGGTGAGTATTAAGTGACTGGTATTTACATGACTAACTGGTGAGTGTTAAGTGACTGGTATTTACATGACTAACTGGTGAGAGTTAAGTGACTGGTATTTACATGACTAACTGGTGAGTGTTAAGTGACTGGTATTTACATGACTAACTGGTGAGTGTTAAGTGACTGGTATTTACATAACTAACTGGTGAGTGTTAAGTGACTGGTATTTACATGACTAACTGGTGAATGTTAAGTGACTGGTATTTACATGACTAACTGGTGAGTGTTAAGTGACTGGTATTTACATGACTAACTGGTGAGTGATAGTGACTGGTATTTACATGACTAACTGGTGAGTGTTAAGTGACTGGTATTTACATGACTAACTGGTGAGTGTTAAGTGACTGGTATTTACATGACTAACTGGTGAGTGTTAAGTGACTGGTATTTACTTGACTAACTGGTGAGTGTTAAGTGATGGTATTTACATAACTAACTGGTGAGTGTTAAGTGACTGGTATTTACATGACTAACTGGTGAGTGTGAAGTGACTGGTATTTACATGACTAACTGGTGAGTGATAGTGACTGGTATTTACATGACTAACTGGTGAGTGTTAAGTGACTGGTATTTACATGACTAACTGGTGAGTGTTAAGTGACTGGTATTTACATGACTAACTGGTGAGTGTTAAGTGACTGGTATTTACATGACTAACTGGTGAGTGATAGTGACTGGTATTTACATGACTAACTGGTGAGTGTTAAGTGACTGGTATTTACATGACTAACTGGTGAGTGTTAAGTGACTGGTATTTACATGACTAACTGGTGAGTGTTAAGTGACTGGTATTTACATGACTAACTGGTGAGTGTCAAGTGACTGGTATTTACATGACTAACTGGTGAGTGATAGTGACTGGTATTTACATGACTAACTGGTGAGTGTGAAGTGAGTGACTGGTATTTACATGACTAACTGGTGAGTGTTAAGTGACTGGTATTTACATGACTAACTGGTGAGTGTTAAGTGACTGGTATTTACATGACTAACCGGTGAGTGTTAAGTGACTGGTATTTACATGACTAACTGGTGAGTGTTAAGTGACTGGTATTTACATGACTAACTGGTGAGTGTTAAGTGACTGGTATTTACATGACTAACTGGTGAGTGTCAAGTGACTGGTATTTACATGACTAACTGGTGAGTGATAGTGACTGGTATTTACATGACTAACTGGTGAGTGTGAAGTGAGTGACTGGTATTTACATGACTAACTGGTGAGTGTTAAGTGACTGGTATTTACATGACTAACTGGTGAGTGTGAAGTGACTGGTTTTATAAAAAGATAAAACACTCCTGAGGCACTCTGACCTGAAGTACTGTATCACCCCAGGACCTCGGCACAATTAGGTCACAATTAAACCTTCTGATTTACAATGATGACCTGAGAAGTGGCAGGTGGTACAGAGATATACAATTACAGTAAATATCAGAACACACCTGAGGCACTCTGACCCGCAGTAGCACCAATGGACACATTTATTTTTATTTATTGACTAATGATGTCCTGAGAAGTGGCAGGTGGCAGTACAAAATGACAGTACAGGTCGGAACACAGCACACCAGAGGCCCTCTCCGACCAGCAGTAGCACCAGCCGGCATGGACACATACACTCCTAATAATGTCATCAGGGGGGGGATAAGGTCTGCCTCCGAAAGCCCCGTAATAACCAGCGGTGGGGTTTAAATGTCATAGTAATGAATGGAGACTGGCCACGTTCTGCTCTAAATCCGTTTATTCACCTTTCGTGTTGTTTTTAAAGGTAACTTACATGATGCCGGGTTGCCTGTAAGTTACAGTAAAAAAAAAAGTACAGTATGTTACCGTAATTTATTTTACAGGCAACTGGCTTCCTGTAAGTTAGTGTAAAACTACAGTATATTACTGTAATCCTATTACAGTAATTGTAAAGAATGAATGAATGAATTAATTAATTAATTTAATTCATTGAGAGGAGATGGGGTTTGCATTTCACAGTATTTCACCCATAATTGCATGGAATTGGTGCAAGCAGGTTGGCTGCTAGGTACTGTAATGTGTTTACACGTTACAGCATATCAATGAAGGGCAGTTTGGAAACCTTTTCTTAACACCACATTTTATATCACTTGCACTTCTAGAGGCCTTAGCAAAGGCTTCCAAACAGGCAGTGGATACAGGGCAAAACAGACCAAAGGACATGGCAAATACTGAACCATTAAAGGTTTTATACTGCAACTCCAATCTATCCCCCATTTGGCTGACGGAGCACTACAACCACATATCAGTACCTGGTGGCACATATGTAGCCTTATACAAGGCACGCCTCAAAATATGTTAATGAGCCAGAAACAACAATACCATGCAACCCACTATCGGTCAAAAGGTTTTTTGGCTCTCCAAAAATACGGTAATGAAGTGTATTCTGTGGAGTGGAATTACAGTACCATTCCGAAATACAGCAATTATTTCCCTGCCCACAACATTTTCCCACAATGCACTATCATTTACAGTATGCTGCAGTATAATGCTTCACAGTACTTTACTGTTGATAAATGTACAAATGTACCGTATAAATCACAGTTTTCCATTACAGTGTAATATTTGGTGTAATTTATTTTGTAAATCCTATCAATGTTGTACGCCTTGTTTGGTTGGTTCACTTCAGACCTTAATGCCTCAATCCTATCACTCAGGATTTATTGAAAAAAGTTGTCAATCCCACAATGCCGTGCGGTTACAGTAATGCATCATTTACTGTTTACGCCTAAAGCACCCAGAGTAAACAAGCATTTACAGCAATTTACTGTGAATAATTAATACGGCGCCTTAAAGTTAGGTTTATTGTATGATACCGTCAAAACAACAAGAACGTTTTACAGTGTAGTGTACTGCGGTACTACACTATGGAACCTAACTCCCATAACATGATAGGAAGTTATAGTATATATATATATATATTAGTACATCTAAGTGTGACAGTAAGTGTATTGTATAGTAACCGGCAATGACCTATTCAGCAAGGACAACGCTCTGATAGATCACATATATTTCAAGGCTGCGTCACAAACGGCACCCTATTCCTTCAGTAGTGCACTAATTTTGACCAGGGCCCATAACGCTATATTGGGAATAGGGTGCTATTTGGGCCGTAACAGAATAACCCGGTAGGCAGACAAACAGACAGACAGACAGGAGGACAGTTTTAGCAGGCATATGAGAGTCCATTAATGCCACACCACATCCCTCCGTCCCTCCTCCATCCCTTCTCCCTCCACCCCTCCTCAATAGGTAGCCCTGCCAACCACACGTCACCTATCTGTGAACTATCTCTATATCTCCAGTTTGTCTAATTATGTTCTTCCCTCCAGCAACCCGCATGCCGTTACCATGGCTGGCTTTCAAATTAGCTGGGCTCGGCCAATAGACTGGATGTTCTCAGGATAAATAAAGAGCTGCCATAAAGGACTGGAATTCTCTGTATCATTTTAGAATTCTCTGTATCATTTTAGAATTCTCTGTATCATTTTAGAATTCTCTGTATCATTTTAGAATTCTCTGTATCATTTTAGAATTCTCTGTATGTCACACCCTGGCTCTGTGGACTCTATATGTTGAGCCAGGGTGTGTAGATTCTATGTGTTTTTTGTTCTATGGTCACAGTCTAGGATTGTATTTCTATGTTGGCCAGAGTGGTTCCCAATCAGAGGCAACGAGTGTCAGCTGTTGCTGGTTGTCTCTGATTGGGAGCCATATTTAGACAGGCTGTGTTCCCACAGGTGTTGTGGGATCTTGTACCTTTTGGTTTGTTCCGTGTTGGTTGTGTTTAACCTAGGACGTCACGTTATCGTTTATTGTTTTGTTCGTGTTATTCACTTTGGTTAATAAAGTATGTTTGCCTTCAACGCTGCGCCTTGGTCTACTCCGTTCAACGATCGTGACAGAAGATCCCACCATACCAGGACCAAGCAGCGTGTCTAAGAGCAGGCAGCCTGGACGTGGGAGCAGATATTGGACGGGCAGGGGTCCTGGACCTGGGAGGAAATCCAGGCCGGGATGGATCGCCGTCCATGGAAGGAGACGGTAGAGGCGCGACGGAGAGAGGAGCAACGGCGTCAACAGGGTCGTCGTCGGACGGACGAGAGGCAACCCAAAAAAATGTTTAGGGGGGGGGGGCACACGGCATGGGCGACGGGGCAGCAGGAGGCAGCTACAGGGTGTATTAGGAGGTTAGGTGAGGAGGCCACCAGGTTAAGGGGGCTAGTGGTCCAGAGGGAGCAGGAGTTAGTGGTTCAGAGGGTGGAGCTACTGGAGGCGATAAGGGAGAGGGTGAGAGTAGAGGCACGGCGAGAGGAACTGTGTAGGCAGCTGAGGGAGCGGAGGGTTATGACGAAACCCCGTCCCGCTCCTCACACCAAGCAAGTGGTGTGCGTCACCAGTCCAGTCCGGCCCGTTCCTGCTCCCCGCACTAAGTTGATGGTGCGCGTCGCCAGCCCGGCCCGGCCTGTTCCTGCCCCTCGCACCAAGCCTACGGTGCGCGTCGCCAGCCCGGCCTGTTCCTGTCACTCGCACCAAGCCTACGGTGCGCGTCGCCAGCCCGGCCCGGCCTGTTCCTGCCACTCGCACCAAGCCTACGGTGCGCGGCGCCAGCCCGGCCCGGCCTGTTCCTGCCACTCGCACCAAGCCTACGTTGCGCGTCGCCAGCCCGGCCCGGCCTGTTCCTGCCACTCGCACCAAGCCTACGGTGCACGTCGCCAACCCGGCCCGGCCTGTTCCTGCCACTCGCACCAAGCCAGGGGTGCGAGTCGTCAGCCCGGCCCGGCCTGTTCCTGCCACTCGCACCAAGCCAGGGGTGTGAGTCGTCAGCCTGGTACGGCCCGTTCCTGCTCCACGCACCAAGCCAGGGGTGCGCATCGTCAGCCCGGTCCACCCCGTTGCTGCTCCACGCACCAAGCCAGGGGTGCACATCGTCAGCCCGGTTTGGCCCGTTCCTGCTCCACGCACCAAGCCAGGGTTGCGCATCGTCAGCCCGGTCCGGCCCGTTGCTGCTCCACGCACCAAGCCAGGGGTGCGCATCGTCAGCCCGGTCCGGTCCGTTCCTGCTCCACGCACCAGGCCAGGGGTGCGCGTCGTCAGTCCGGTCCGGCCCGTTCCTGCTCCACGCACCAAGCCAGGGGTGCGCATCGTCAGCCCGGTCCGGCCCGTTGCTGCTCCACGCACCAAGCCAGGGGTGCGCATCGTCAGCCCGGTCCGGCCCGTTGCTGCTCCACGCACCAAGCCAGGGGTGCGCATCGTCAGCCCGGTCCGGCCCGTTCCTGCTCCATGCACCAAGCCAGGGGTGCGCGTCGTCAGTCCGGCACAACCCGTGCCTGGGTCACCGGTGCCTGGTCAGATACCGGTCCGCTGCTCCACACCGGAGCTTAAGCAATCCGCTCCTACGATGTCCAGTCCAGCTCCAGCCAGCGGGGCCAGACCGGACCAGGGGCGCTACGGGGGGATTATTGGAGGGTGGTGGGCAAGCCCGGAGCCGGAACCGCCTCCGAGGAGGAATGCCCACCCAGCCCTCCCCTGTTTGGTCTATGTTGAGGCGTGGTCGCAGTCCGCGCCTTTAGGGGGGGGTACTGTCACACCCTGGCTCTGGGGACTCTATATGTTGAGCCAGGGTGTGTAGATTCTATGTGTTTTTTGTTCTATGGTCACAGTCTAGGATTGTATTTCTATGTTGGCCAGAGTGGTTCCCAATCAGAGGCAACGAGTGTCAGCTGTTGCTGGTTGTCTCTGATTGGGAGCCATATTTAGACAGGCTGTGTTCCCACAGGTGTTGTGGGATCTTGTTCTTTTTGGTTTGTTCCGTGTTGGTTGTGTTTAACCTAGGACGTCACGTTATCGTTTATTGTTTTGTTCGTGTTATTCACTTTGGTTAATAAAGTATGTTTGCCTTCAACGCTGCGCCTTGGTCTACTCCGTTCAACGATCGTGACACTGTATCATTTTAGAATTCTCTGTATCATTTTAGAATTCTCTGTGAGTGTGCAACCAGGGAGAATAAATTGGCATCTCAGTGGTGCTGTAGGTAGGATACCGTAACGCTCAAATACTGACCCAAAAGGGGTTCAATAGTAAATCATTTCTGCACAGAACTCTTGTTAACCCGTCTGGACACTGAGCCTCTGAAATCCTAAAATCTTGTCCCATTGGATTTTTAGGTCTGGACCGGTCCCAACTCAACTCTATCATTCTGATTCCAACCCAACACGTTGTTCTATCCTGATGTGGCCAGTGACTACGTCCCAAATGGCACCATATACCCTATATAGTGCACTAATTTTAAGTCAAAAGTAGTGCACTATGTAGGGGATAGGGTACCATTTGGGACACAACCAGTATATTTGAAGATTGTGATTGTTTGTATCTGATGGTCTCTGGTGCAGAACCAGCCTGGCAATCTTCTTTGTTGCCTTTCTTTTGAGTGGAGAGAGAGAGAGAGAGAGAGAGAGAGAGAGAGAGAGAGAGAGAGAGAGAGAGAGAGAGAGAGAGAGAGAGAGAGAGAGAGAGAGAGAGAGAGAGAGAGAGAGAGAGAGAGAGAGAGAGAGAGAGAGAGCGAGAGAGAGAGAGAGAGAGAGAGAGAGAGAGAGAGAGAGAGAACAGAGACAGAAACAGAGACAGAAACAGAGAGACACAAAGCGAGAGAGAGAGAGAGAGAGACACTGTAGACTACTTTATCACTGACCTCAAGAGTCTCTCAGAGCGTTCACAGTCAGCCCACTGACACCCCTATCAGATCACAGCAAAATCACAGACTACTTGAACAGAGCAATACTCAATCATGAGGCATCAAAGCTAAATGAACTGAATAATATTAAGAAATGCTATAGATGGAAGGAAAGTAGTGTCGAAACCTACCAAAAAACTATTAGGCAACAACAAATTCAATCCCTTTCAGACAACTTCCTGGACAAAACGTTCCACTCTAATAGTGAAGGTGTAAACTTGGCAGTAGAACACCTAAACAGTATATTTGACCTCTCAGCTTCCCTATCAAATCTAAGAATCTCTAACAGAAAACCGAATAAAAGCAAATACAGTGACAAATGATTTGATGAAGAATGCAAAAACCTAAGAAAGAAATTGGCAAACCTATCCAACCAAAAACATAGAGACCCAGAAAACCTGAGCCTACGCATTCACTATGGTGAATCACTAAAACAATACAGAAATACACTACAGAAAAAGAAGGAACAGCATGTCAGAAATTAGCTCAATGTGATTGAAGAATCCATAGACTCTAACCACTTCTGGGAAAATTGGAAAACACTAAACAAACAACAACAGAGCTATATATCCAAAACGGAGATGTATGGGTAAACCACTTCTCCAAACTTTTTGGCCCTATAACAAAGAACAAACAGCAAAAAAATATACATGATCAAATGTAAATCTTAGAATCAACTATTAAAGACTACCAGAACCCACTGGATTCTCCAATTACATTGAATGAACTACAGGACAAAATACAAACCCTCCAACCCAAAAAGGCGTGTGATGTTGATGGTATCCTCAATGAAATGATAAAATATACAGACCACAAATTCCAATTGGCTATACTTAAACTCTTTAACATCATCCTTAGCTCTGGCATCTTCCCCAACATTTGGAACCAAGGACTGATCACCCCAATCTACAAAAGAGGAGACAAATTTGACCCCAATAACTACTGTGGGATATGCGTCAACAGCAACCTTGGGAAAATCCTCTGCATTATCATTAACAGCAGACTAGTTCATTTCCTCAGTGAAAACAATGTACTGAGCAAATGTCAAATTGTCTTTTTACCAAATTACTGTACGACAGACCACGTATTCACCCTGCACACCCTAATTGACAAACAAACAAACCAAAACAAAGGCAAAGTCTTCTCACGCTTTGTTGATTTCAAAAAAGCCTTTGACTCAATTTGGCATGAGGGTCTGCTATACAAATTGATGGAAAGTGGGGTTGGGGAAAAAACATACGACATTATAAAATCCGTGTTAACAAACAATAAGTGTGCGGTTAAATTGGCAAAAAACACACACATTACTTTCCACAGGGCCGTGGGGTGAGACAGGGATGCAGTTTAAGCCCCACCCTCTTCAACATATATATCAACGAATTTGTGAGGATACCAGAACAGTCTGCAGCACCCGGCCTCACCCTACTAGAATCTGAAGTCAAATGTCTACTGTTTGCTGATGATCTGGTGCTTCTGTCACCAACCAAGGAGGGCCTACAGCAGCACCTAGATCTTCTGCACAGGTTCTGTCAGACCTGGGCCCTGACAGTAAATCTCAGGAAGACAAAAATAATGGTGTTCCAAAAAAGGTCCAGTTGCCAGGACCACAAATACAAATTCCATCTAGACACTGTTACCCTAGAGCACACAAAAAACTATACATACCTCGGCCTGAACATCAGCGCCACATGTAACTTCCACAAAGCTGTGTACGAACCAAGAATTCACAAAATGGGACAAACACCGAATTGAGAGACTGCATGCAGAATTCTGCAAAAATATCCTCAGTGTACAACGAAAAACACCAAATTATGCATGCAGAGCAGAATTAGGCCGAAACCCGCTAATTATCAAAATCCAGAAAAGAGCCGTTAAAAACCTCTTCATCACTAGGCACCTGGCTAAAGTGCCTGCCTCGAAAATGCATGCCCAAATTGATTAGAGTATATCTCCAAAATGACAAGGGCTATCAACATCATATTGGTAGCAAAAGAAAGGTAACACGTGTGAGATGTATCTTGAAGTGAAATAATTAATGTGGGTATTACTGTGTCAGAGTACATGAAGCTAGAGCACAGCATAAATTGGGAGGTTTTGATTCCGCCTGAAAGTAACTTCAGGTTTTATAGGGAATCATTTATTGGACTTATGCAGCTGCAGTCCCTAAACACTATGGGACCACAGCCCAATATCTGATGAGTACTTATGTGAAGTTTGATGCCAATAAAGTACAGTAAAACAAAGTTGTCTGGGTTTTAGTTGAAGTATGTTCTGGCGGATTACCAAATGGAGACATTTGGGTAGATTTGGGCACCATCAGTGCCATTTGACTTTTATCAGGTACCAGACAACAAAAGGCATTTAATTTCACTAACATATCACTATATGTGTACATTCCATCAAAATACAACTGTTTTGATGTTGTTTCCCATGTTCTCCCAGACCTCTATACGTGTTCCCATTAAAATAAACCATACAATGGGAAAGTTTGACTCCAAACTGAGCAGATTTATTAGAAACTATAAACAACAAATTTTAAAACAAAATGTACACACATCCCAAAACTATAAACAATGATATGGTTTCCTCGGGTGGGTTGTCACACAAAATGTAGACCCTTTTTTCTCTTCTCTATTATGCCACCTATCTTCTTCTTCCTCTTCTTCCTCCCCGACTCTTGGAGTGGCAGGCCTACCTCCACCACGCTGACTTGGATGCGCTGACTTTGAGAAAGCTTTCCCTTTTCTTTTGGGTTGAGGGCTCTTTACAGGGGACTCAGTGTCCGATGAAGACCGTGGCCGAGGGAGGGGAGCAGAAGTGCGTTGTCTAGACAAGCGGCCAGGCTGAGGAAGAGGAGGCTCTGCCTGAGGAAGAGGAGGCTCTGCCTGAGGAAGAGGAGGCTCTGCCTGAGGAAGGGGAAGCTGTGGCTGAGGGGGCAGATGCTCTGGCTGTGGCTCATACCCCTATAGTCATCTTCACTGTGCAAACAAGACAAAAGAGAAAAGAAAATTATGACTAAAACACACTTGTATTCATTCATTGACAAATCTGACTCAAAACAGTCAGATATATAAAATAAATAGTTAGAACTATGAGAAGGTTGACTAAAGTGATAATTCAGTGACAATAAATTATACACATAGCGTTCTATTGTAAGTCAACTTGCGCGTGGGCCTCTAAGCTAAGCTAGCTAACCTAGCGCTAACTAACGTTGAGCTTCAGTTACTCAAATAGATATTTTAGAATGTATGTTTTGTACTCATACAATAAATTAGTAATAGTAGTATTAGAAGTAATAAATAACAATGGGATTACATACTCTTCTGATGCTTGAGTAGGGCCCTGGACACGATAACCTTCGTTCTCGTCGTTGGGGTCTGGTTCGTCCGGTCTAAGCAGGTCCTCATCGTCTGATTCAGATACATGGAGTCCAACTTTCATCTGTTACAATTAATAACACCTCTGTAACTGCATATTTGTTACTAGAGCCTGACATATTTGAATAAACTTTGCGTTTTACCTCCGAAATTCTAGTGTTGTGGTGCGCTCTACGTAACTGTGCGTAACGCAGCAAGTCAACTAATATGAGACAATGAGGTGCGCGCATGGATATTTCAACAACCGCTTGGTCGATTTTGACATGTGACCCCTCTATCGAAAGCTCTGGATCTGTAGAATTAAATGAGAACAATGACAAACCACCGGGATTGCATCATACATCCAGAAGATGGCGACAAAACAGTGCCTGTTGTGATTGAACCAAACTACTGACTTCATCTTCAAACACATTATTGGCCATGTAAAATGATGGAAACTCATTGAAATTGACTCGGAATGAGAGAGAGACCCTAGAGTATCTTTTCAAGTGGTTTTATTTGATCAGACACGACTTTTGGTAACAAAAAACAAAAAGACGCAGTTTGTTGTTGTGATAAAAAAAAATGGAAGTTTGTTATTGACGTTCTTTGATTAATAGTTTAGTGAGTTTTGGTCATAGAGGAACACAGCTATCACTGTTGGAATCTGTGAGCTAGCAGCTTTCGAATGGTGTATCGTTTGTATAGATAGGTTGAGAAAAATACGTTATCTGTCTACGAATATACGGGCATGCACGGTTTCAAAATACAGTACTGGTTTTGCTATATGCTTATATATTTGCTTGGAGTCTGAATATTATTTAATTTGGGCAACAACAGTTTAGCTAGATTCACAGTTGAGACGCTTCTCGTTCCAGTAGTGTATAACATTCAGGTATTCACACATGTTTAAAAACCGTACTATGCCATTGTTTGAGATTGCGGGAGGAGTACCCCGGATATGGGGAACCACGTGATGAAGAGGTTAAATTCTATAACCACTTAAAAGAAAGTGATTCCCAAACCTTCCATAACAAAGCCATCAGCTACAGAGAGATGAACCTGGAGAAGAGTCCCCTAAGCAAGCTGGTCCTGGGGCTCTGTTCACAAACACAAACAGACCCCACAGAGCCCCAGGACAACAACACAATTACACCCAACCAAATCATGAGAAAATTGAGAATTACTTGACACATTAGAAAGAATTATCAAAAAAACTGAGCAAACTAGAATGCTATTTGGCCCTAAACAGAGAGTACACTTTGGAAGAATACCTGACCACTGTGACTGACCCAAACTTAAGGAAAACTTTGACTATGTACAGACTCAGTGAGCATAGCCTTGCTATTGAGAAAGGCCGCCGTAGGCAGACCTGGCTCTCAAGAGAAGACAGGCTATGTGCACACTGCCCACAAAATGAGGTGGAAACTGAGCTGCACTTCCTAACCTCCTGCCAAATGTATGGCCATATTAGAGACACATATTTCCCTCAGATTACAGAGATCCACAAAGAATTTGAAAACAGACCCAATTTTGATAAACTCCCATATCTACTGGGTGAAAAACCACAGTGTGCCATCACAGCAGCAAGATTTGTGACCTGTTGCCACAAGAAAAGGGCAACCACTGAAGAACAAACAGCATTGTAAATACAACCCATATTTATGTTTATTTATTTTCCCATTTGTACTTTAACTATTTGCACATTGTTACAACACTGCATTTAGCCATAATATGACATTTGTTCTTTTGGAACTTCTGAGTGTAATGTTTACTGTTAATATTTATTGTTTATTTTACTTTTGTTTATTATCTACATCACTTGCTTTGGCAATGTTAACACACGTTTCCCATGACAATAAACCCTTTAAATTGAAATTAAATTGAATTGAGACACAGAGAAAGAGACACAGAGAGAGATAGAGAGAGACAGAGAGAGAGACACAGAGAGAGAATCAGAGAGAGACACAGAGAGAGAGACACAGAGAGAGAACGATAGAGCCAAGGACAGTTCATTTCTGATTCACTGGAGATGAAGAAAAATAAATAATGAATGTTGTCCCTCCTTTGTCACGTTATAGAATGAATGTTGTCCCTCCTTTGTCACGTTATAGAATGAATGTTGTCCCTCCTTTGTCACGTTATAGAATGAATGTTGTCCCTCTTTTGTCACGTTATAGAATGAATGTTGTCCCTCCTTTGTCACGTTATAGAATGAATATTGTCCCTCCTTTGTCATGTTATAGAATGAATGTTGTCCCTCCTTTGTCACGTTATAGAATGAATATTGTCCCTCCTTTGTCACGTTATAGAATGAATGTTGTCCCTCCTTTGTCACGTTATAGAATGAATGTTGTCCCTCCTTTGTGTCACGCTCTGGCTCCGGGACTCTGTATATTGAGCCAGGGTGTGTTCATTATTTGGGTGTATTTCTATGTTTGTATTTCTGTTGGGTTCATTTCTATGTTTGGTCAATGACTCCCAATCGGAGGTAACGAGTGTCAGCTGTCGGCTCGTTATCTCTGATTGGGAGCCATATTTAATCTGTATGTTTTCCTGTGGGTGTTGTGGGTTTTTGTTCGTGTTTGGTTGTGTATTGACCGTCGACTGTCACGTCGTTGTTTTGATCGGGTGATCATACAAATAAATATTATGTTCACATTCAACGCTGTGCCTTGGTCCTCCTCCTCTATGTATGACGATCGTGACAGAAAAACCCACCAAGATGGGACCAAGCAGCGTGTCCAGGAGCCATCGCCGGGGAGATCCCTCACAGATCTCCTTCGCCTCCTGGACTGGGTCAAGCCGAGTGAGGAAGAGAGGCGCTTGAATTTATGGCAGAAGGGCGAGAAGCTGGCGAGGGACATGGAGACCTGGGCCACAGGTAGGAGAGACGCCCCGAACATTTTTAGGGGGGGGCTCACGACGGCGGACCAGCAGGAGGCCGCGATAGAGCGGCCCAGTGGGTTGCCGGAGAAGGCCGCCGGGTTACGGGGGCCACTGGTCGAAGAGGGGATGGAAGAAGTAGAGGCACGGCGAGAGGTACTGGCGTGTGTTGCCAGTCCGGTCCGGCCCGTTCCAGATCCCGGTGTAGGGCCAGTGGTGTGTGTCCCCAGTACAGTCCGGCCCATCCAAGCTTCCCGCACCAAGCCAGTGGTGTGCGTCGTCAGTCCAGTCCGGCCCATTCCTGCTCCCCGCATCAAGTCTGTGGTACGTCTCGTCAGCCCGGCTCTGCCCATTCCTGCTCTCCGCACCAGGTCTGTGGTGCGCGTCGCCAGCCCAGTCCGGCCCATTCCTGCTCCCCGCATCAAGTCTGTGGTGCGTCTCGTCAGCCCGGCTCTGCCCGTTCCTGCTCTCCGCACCAGGTCTGTGGTGCGCGTCGCCAGCCCGGCTCGTCCCGTTCCTGCTCCCCGCACAAAGTCAGGGGTGCGCTTCGACAGCCCGGCTCGGTCCGCTCCTGCTCCCCACACCAAGCCAGTGGGGTGCGGCGTCAGTCCGGCACGGCCCGTGCCTGTTCTCCGCACCAAGTCTGTGGTGCGTTTCGTCAGCCCTGTCCGGCCCGTTCCTGCTATCCGCACCAAGTCTGTGGTGCGCGTCGCCAGCCCAGTTCGGCCCATCCAAGCTCCCCGCACCAGGTCAGTGGTGCGCGTCGTCAGCCCGGTCCGGCCCGTTCCTCCTCCACGCATCAGGCCAGGGGCGCGTGTCGTCAGTCCGGCTCCGGCCAACGGGGCTAGACAGGACCAGGGGTACTTTGGGGGGTTGGAGAGGAGGTGGGGATCAAGGACGGAGCCAGAGCCACCGCCGAGGAGGTATGCCCACCCAGCCCTCCCTTGTTTAGCCCGTATTGAGGCGCGGTCGCAGTCCGCGCCTTTAGGGGGGGGTACTGTCACGCTCTGGCTCCGGGACTCTGTATATTCAGCCAGGGTGTGTTCATTATTTGGGTGTATTTCTATGTTTGTATTTCTGTTGGGTTCATTTCTATGTTTGGTCAATGACTCCCAATCGGAGGTAACGAGTGTCAGCTGTCGGCTCGTTATCTCTGATTGGGAGCCATATTTAATCTGTATGTTTTCCTGTGGGTGTTGTGGGTTTTTGTTCGTGTTTGGTTGTGTATTGACCGTCGACTGTCACGTCGTTGTTTTGATCGGGTGATCATACAAATAAATATTATGTTCACATTCAACGCTGCGCCTTGGTCCTCCTCCTCTATGTATGACGATCGTGACACTTTGTCACGTTATAGAGTGAATGTTGTCCCTTCTTTGTCACGTTATAGAATGAATGTTGTCCCTCCTTTGTCACGTTATAGAATGAATATTGTCCCTCCTTTGTCACGTTATAGAATGAATATTGTCCCTCCTTTGTCACGTTATAGAATGAATGTTGTCCCTCCTTTGTCACGTTATAGAATGAATGTTGTCCCTCCTTTGTCACGTTATAGAGTGAATGTTGTCCCTCCTTTGTCACGTTATAGATTTGTGTCGTTCTTAATTCAAATGTAGTATAAAAACCACAAGATAGGATCCATGAAAGAGGTACAGTTTTGCTATTATACAAGATGATTGAAACCAAAGTGAATCCAAGGCTTCTTCGACATCTTCTCTTTCGTTAAATAACCTTTGTCATAGCAACTATTGGTTACCATCCTCTAAGTGGATAGCGTGGTCAGTATTGGCCCTCTAAGTGGATAGCGTGGACAGGATTGGCCCTCTAAGTGGATAGCGTGTACAGGATTGGCCCTCTAAGTGGATAGCGTGGACAGGATTGGCCCTCTAAGTGGATAGCGTGGACAGGATTGGCCCTCTAAGTGGATAGTGTGGACAGGATTGGCCCTCTAAGTGGATAGCGTGGACAGGATTGGCCCTCTAAGTGGATAGCGTGGATTGGCCCTCTAAGTGGATAGCGTGGACAGGATTGGCCCTCTAAGTGGATAGCGTGGACAGTTTTGGCCCTCTAAGTGGATAGCGTGGACAGGATTGGCCCTTTTAAAATGCCTTGACGCAGGAGAGTGTGTACCATCATCACAATCAATAGCATAGATAAACAAGACAGACATTTAAACTAATCCTGGTAGAAGAATATGAGCATGTCAGTGGAGGGACGGACAGAGTTATCATGTACACACACACACACACACATACACACACACACACACACTACACACACACACACACACACACACACACACACACACACACACACACACACACACACACACACACACACACACACACACACACACTGTACCCAGTCCACTGAGCAGCCCGTTTGATGTGCACCACCCTGAGGATGTGAAAAGCTGGAGAACAGACAAATGCTAAAGGTCACAGGAAACAAAGTATCACGTCTCCCTCTTATTGTAATACCACTCAGACTGCGTCCCAAATGGCACCCTATTCCCTACATAGTGCACTACTTTTGACAGGAGCAGTAGTCCAAGTACTGCACTATGTAGGGAATAGGGTGCCATTTGGAATTCATGCTGAGACTGAACTCTGACTAGACCTGGAGCGGGACTGTCCTTTACTGATCCTGAGACTGAACTCTGGCTAGACCTGGAGCAGGACTGTCCATTACTGATCCTGAGACTGAACTCTGGCTAGACCTGGAGCGGGACTGTCCTTTACTGATCCTGAGACTGAACTCTGGCTAGACCTGGAGCGGGACTGTCCTTTACTGATCCTGGGACTGAACTCTGACTAGGCCTGGACTTTCCTTAACCATGTCAGCAGCAGGATCCAGATTTGTTTTAATACAACAATCTTTCATGTAGCAGATGACCATGTAGCTGCTCATAATGGTTACGACAGAGGGAGCAGTAACATTAATCATCCCTCCGCTACTGCAGTTTTTTTTGGCTCCTCTGGTTGTGGACTGAGCTGTTGGCTAGAAACCTTTTTATTAATTTGGTATTTGGCTCTTCTGGTTGTGGACTGAGCTGTCAGCTAGAAACATATTTATTAATTGGGTATTTGTCTCCTCAGGTTCAGGACATGGAAACCGATGCTATCATAGTCCATGTGGGTTTTAATGACATTATGAAGGGCATCTATGAACAGTTGAAACTGGATTTTAAAGAGCTGATTGACTCTCTGCTAGACACTAACAAAAACCCATAATAACTGGCCCTGTGCTTCTCTGAAAGCTTTCACAGTATTCTTGCTCTTCACAACTGGCTACATGATTATTGCAGCTCAATGCGTGTATCTTTTGTTGACAATTTCTATACCTTTTGGAAAACAAAACACGTTTTATTAGGAGGATGGGATCCACCCAAATCGTTTGGGTTCCTGGATCCTTTCACAGCATTATAATGCAAAGACTTAGCAATGACCCAAGCCCAGCTCATCTAATCCTTACCATTGTGACACAGAGTTGTCAGGGGTGTCGGTAGACACAATATAAGCAACCTAATTTATGTCCCTCTGTCACGCCCTGACTCAGGGGACGCTTATATGTTGAGTCAGGGTGTGTATATTCCTTGTTGTGCTTGTTCTATGTATGAGGATCTAGTATGTCTAGTTCTATGTTGGCCGGTGTCGTTCCCAATCAGAGGCAGCTGTCGCTCGTTGTCTCTGATTGGGGACCATACTTAGGCAGCCTATTGGCACTAGTGGGTGGTGGGATCTTGTTCCTTGTAAGGTATGTTGTGTGTGCTACCTTGGACTTCACGTTTCGGTTTGTTGTTTTGTCGAGTGTTTATTAAGTTAAATAAACATGTATACATATCACGCTGCGCCTTGGTCTGACCCGTTCATCAACGATTGTGACAGAAGATCCCACCAAACGATGACCAAGCAGCGTGCCCAGGAGCAGCAGACACCCTGGACACAGGTGGAGGAGCAGAGAGTATGGACTTGGCGGGAGATAAGAGAGGATCTGGTAAGGCAGATGGAGGCCCTGAAAGGGATCAGGGTGGAGAAGGAGAGACAGCCCCAATAAAACATTTTGGGGGGGCTAAAAGGGTGGTTGGGGAGCGACAGAGAGGAGCCCCGACCACTGCACTCGTGGGGGCTCAAGGAGGAGTCCTCACTGGAGGAGGACGGGGCGCTGAGTGTAAAGGACGGAGACAGTCATAGACCTCCAGCGCCGGTTCCCAGTCCGGTACGCCCCGTACCTGCTCCCCGCACCAAGCCAGTGGTGCGTGTTCCCAGTCCGGCCCGGCCTGTTCCTGCTCCTCGCACCAAGCCAGTGGTGCGTGTTCCCAGTCCGACCCGGCCTGTTCCTGCTTTCGTCGCACCAAGCCAGTGGTGCGCGTCGCCAGTCCGGCCCGGCCCGTTCCTGCCCCTCGCACCAGACCAGTGGTGCGTTTGTCCAGTCTGGCACGGCCCGTGCCCGTTCCACCGGTGCCTGATCCAGCTCCGGTCAGCGGCTCCACTCCGGAGCCAGAGCAGTCCACTCCACCGGTGCCTAGTCCAGCTCCGGTCAGCGGCTCCAGTCCGGAGCCTGAGCAGTCCGCTCCACCTGTGCCCGGTCCAGCTCTGGTCAGCGGCTCCAGTCCAGACCCAGACGTCAGCCCCTCTCCAGGTTCGGGGTCTCCCACACCAGGGTCCAGACAGGGCTTGGAGTATCGTGGGAGGAAGGAGAGGGGAAGCAGCACGCCGAGGTCCAGACCAGACCAGGGGCGCAATAGGGAGGCGGAGAGTGAGAGGTCGTCACGCCCTGAGCCGGATCCGCCGGCCCCTACCCTGTTATGTTTATGTTGTGCGGTCGGAGTCTGCACCTTTGGGGGGGGGGGGGGGGGTACTGTCACGCCCTGACTCAGGGGACGCTTATATGTTGAGTCAGGGTGTGTATATTCCTTGTTGTGCTTGTTCTATGTATGAGGATCTAGTATGTCTAGTTCTATGTTGGCCGGTGTGGTTCCCAATCAGAGGCAGCTGTCGCTCGTTGTCTCTGATTGGGGACCATACTTAAGCAGCCTATTGGCACTGTCTAGTTGTGGGATCTTGTTCCTTGCAAGGTATGTTGTGTGTGCTACCTTGGACTTCACGTTTCGGTTTGTTGTTTTGTCGAGTGTTTATTAAGTTAAATGAACATGTACGTATATCACGCTGCGCCTTGGTCTGACCCGTTCATCAACGATTGTGACACCCTCTAACTAGAATTGAAACGTATTTATTAATTGGGTATTTGGCTCCTCTTGTTGTGGACTGAGCAGTTGGCTAGAAACATATTTATTAATTGGGTATTTGGCTCCTCTGGTTGGGGACTGAGCTGTCGGCTAGAAACGTATTTATGAATTGGGTATTTGGCTCCTCTGGTTGTGTTATCATGATCTCACACCAGATTTTAATTCCATCCCAAACTGCCCATCCTCTCTCTCTGCCAGCCTCACACTGCGATCAACTACACTTGAAAGCACAGGAAGATTGGTCATATATCTCACCCTTTTTTCTCTGTCCAATTTTCTCTCTGGCTGATCTTTGGGGGATAATGTGCATTCAAACCTAGTGTACACTTACTACTAAAACATTAACAGGGTACCAGTCCAGGATTGGACAAAATGCTCCATTCTGCTATAACTTAGTAGAACTTTGTTACGCCTTTATATTCACTCAAGTTCTTGATTCGTAAACAAATGCACATATCGCCACCAGCAAACAGCACGGACACATTATCCTAGCTCCACTGCATCAACAATTCAATTTCACCAGAAAGCCTCCAATTTAGCTGTGAAGCACAGGGCTGTGAAACACGGATGTTTTCGGTCATTGGTTTGTGGACAGACCATGAAGACACACTCATCATGTACCCTGAGGCAGTAAGAACACACACACACACACACACACACACACACACACACACACACACACACTCCCCCCCCCACACACCTGAGGCAGTAAGAAGCCAGCTCAGATCAACTCCAAGACCTGTTGGCATGGACAAAATATGTGACCTTAGAGAGAACAAACAGATGAACCCTGTCAACTCCATGACCTGTTGACATGGACGAACTATCCGACCTTAGAGAGAACAAACAGAACAGACTGCAACTGATATATTGTTCTAACAGTCTGTTAGAAGGTCTGAAGACTCAGTCAGTACTGTAGACAGGATAGATAATATAATTAAGCAGTCTGTTCCAAGGTCTGAAGGTCTGTTGGACAGCGGTATCAAATAACCTCCATCTGAAGGACTGAATCCAGCTCAGCATAGAGCAGACTACACACAGGTTGGAGTGACAATAGAATACACAATATACTGTAACGGTCTACAACAGGGGTCTCCAACAGGTAGTTCCCCAGCTACCCAAACAATTTTGAAAGTACACGCAATTGTTCATGTTTTTCCACCGCAAACTTCCAACATACCTAACATTACATTTTACATTTTAGTCATTTAGCAGACGCTCTTATCCAGAGCGACTTACAGTTAGTGAGTGTATACATTATTTAATTTTTATATACTGGCCCCCCGTGGGAATCGAACCCACAACCCTGGCATTGCAAACGCCATGCTCTACCAACTGAGCTACATCCCTGCCGGCCATTCCCTCCCCTACCCTGGACGACGCTGGGCCAATTGTGCGCCGCCCCATGGGTCTCCCGGTCGCGGCTGGCTACGACAGAGCCTGGATATGAACCAGGATCTCTAGTGGCACAGCTAGCGCTGCGATGCAGTGCCTTAGACCACTACGCCACTCGGGAGACTACATCACTGTTAACATCACTGTTAAGATTTAAAATGACAAGTTGTCAAATCCATTCACAATGTTGGTTAACTCTGGAGAGACTCCTTTGGTTTCTAAAGGGTTAGATAGATCAGTGTTTGGTTTCTACAGGGTTAGGTAGATCAGTGTTTGGTTTCTAGAGGGTTAGGTAGATCAGTGTTTGGTTTCTAGGGGGTTAGGTAGATCAGGGTTTGGTTTCTACAGGGTTAGGTAGATCAGTGTTTGGTTTCTAGAGGGTTAGGTAGATCAGTGTTTGGTTTCTAGAGGGTTAGGTAGATCAGTGTTTGGTTTCTACAGGGTTAGGTAGATCAGTGTTTGGTTTCTACAGGGTTAGGTAGATCAGTGTTTGGTTTCTACAGGGTTAGGTAGATCAGTGTTTGGTTTCTAGAGGGTTAGGTAGATCAGTGTTTGGTTTCTAGAGGGTTAGGTAGATCAGTGTTTGGTTTCTACAGGGTTAGGTAGATCAGTGTTTGGTTTCTACAGGGTTAGGTAGATCAGTGTTTGGTTTCTACAGGGTTAGGTAGATCAGTGTTTGGTTTCTAGAGGGTTAGGTAGATCAGTGTTTGGTTTCTAGAGGGTTAGGTAGATCAGTGTTTGGTTTCTAGGGGGTTAGGTAGATCAGTGTTTGGTTTCTACAGGGTTAGGTAGATCAGTGTTTGGTTTCTACAGGGTTAGGTAGATCAGTGTTTGGTTTCTACAGGGTTAGGTAGATCAGTGTTTGGTTTCTACAGGGTTAGGTAGATCAGTGTTTGGTTTCCTTGCGCCTTGCGTGTGGAATGATCTACAATGCACTTTAAAATCGGAGGAATTGTTGCCTCTAGGGCATTTCAGACGGTTGTTAGGGGATCTTTTTACTGAAGAATGTCAGTTTGTGATTGTGTTTTTCTTTTAATTTATTGTTGTGTATAATAACATGTATTTTAATGTGTCTATGAATGTGTAGTTGAATGTGTTTGTTGTATTGTGGTGCTGTACAGGGCTCACCTGGAAAAGAGACCTTGGTCTCAGCATTGGCCCCCTGACAAAATAAAGGATCAATAAATCAAATAAACTAATATCGCAAATATCAGACACCACAACTCTCCAGCTACTATGTGATCAACACTTTATCCCACCTCTGGTTAGCCACTATATTAGATATGCAATTAAAGGGCCAGATGCACAATTAATCATAGATTTTATAGGGCCCCTTAGAGTTGTTTATGAACCATTCTTATTTTATAGTGACAGAACACATAGTGCACTACTTTCTCTCTTGTACACTCAGGACCTGTGGAAGAACCTAGCGCTCACGCTACATAAGGTTGCAGATCCGTGGTTTAAGGTCTTTGGGCAGTGGAATGACAATATAAGACACAATATAGCAGTCTTTGGACAGTTAACGTCTTAAGGATTGGACACATTTTTTTTCTTCAATTCTCAGCCTAAAATGACATACCCAAATCGAACTGGCTGTAGCTCGGGACCTGAAGCAAGGATGTGCATATTCTTGATACCATTTGAAAGGAAACACTTTGAAGTTTGTGGAAATGTGAAACTAATGTAGGAGAATATAACACATTAGATCTGGTAAAAGATAATACAAACAAAAAAACATGTGTTTTCTATTGTTTTTTTTTGTTCCATCATTTTTGAAATGCAAGAGAAAGGCCACAATATAATATTGCAGTTTAGGCGCAATTTAGATTTTGGCCACTAGATGGCAGCAGTGTGTGTGCAAAAATTCAGATTGATCCAGTAAAGCATTGCAATATTGGACTATATTGTATCAAGTCTGCCCAAATGTGCCGAATTGGTCAATTGATACATTTTCAAATACATAACTATAGAGAACATACAAAAATGATATGGTAATACAAAATGTAACTTTACACACTCCCAGGAATGTCATACATGATGGATCATTAGCTTATACACTAACTTTCACACATCTAGATGGCCGGGCGGGGTGGGTGTGGAGCCAGAGTCCGCAGGGGTTCAAACTGTAGAACCCAGTTCCTACATTTGAATATAAAAATTGATTTGATCAAACAAAAATATGCTACATTTTATCTCTGGGACCCTTAGGATGACAATTCAGAGCAAGATTACTGAATGAAAGCATGGTATTTTTTCACTGTAATAGCTACTGTAAATTGGACAGTGCAGTTAGATTAACACGAATTTAAGCTTTCTACCCATATAAGACATGTCTATGTCCTCGAAAGTTTGCTGTTACTTACAACAGTCATGTTAATCACATTAGCGCACGTTAGCTCAACCGTCCCGTTTATGGGACACCGATCCCGTAGAGGTTAATAACCAAGAGGTAAACCATTAATAACCCAGGGACAAACCATTAATAACCAAGGGGTAAACCATTAATAACAAGAGGTAAACCATTAATAACCAAGAGGTAAACCATTAATAACCAAGAGGTAAACCATTAATAACCCAGAGACAAACCATTAATAACCAAGAGGTAAACCATTAATAACCAAGAGGTAAACCATTAATAACCAAGAGGTAAACCATTAATAACAAGAGGTAAACCATTAATAACCCAGAGGTAAACCATTAATAACCCAGAGGTAAACAATTAAAAACCCAGAGGTAAACCATGAATAACCCAGAGGTAAACCATTAAAAACCCAGAGGTAAACCATGAATAACCCAGAGGTAAACCATTGATCCATAGACCCTCGGCTCTGTCATGCCAACAACATATCTTGAGTGAAAACATTACGTTGGTCACAACATGTACTGTACTGTAAATGTATTGTGCAGAGCTGGAAAATGACTAATTCCTGACAACAATGTTTACCAGAACTCGACAGCTGTAAGCTGTTGTTGATTGTTATCAATTAATCCTATATGAGTGTTGTGTCTGTGTCTTAACGCGCACACACACACACACACACACACACACACACACACACACACACACACACACACACACACACACACACAAGCAACACACGCACACACACACACACACACACACACACACACACGCACACACACACACACGCACACACGCACACAAGCAAAACACGCACAAACACACACGCACGCACACACACACACATTTATATAGTACTGGGTTTGTGCTTCATGACTACCAACTGACTACACATTACTACACTATAACCCTGTAGTTCACAGACATGGAACCCTATTCCCTATGTAGTGCACTACTTTAGAGCCCAATCTCTCTCTCTCTCTCTCTCTCTCTCTCTCTCTCTCTCTCTCTCTCTCTCTCTCTCTCTCTCTCTCTCTCTCTCTCTCTCTCTCTCTCTCTCTCTCTCTCTCACTCACTCACCCACTCACTCACTCACTCACTCACTCACTCACTCACTCACTCACTCACTCACTCACTCACTCACTCATTCAATTCAATTCAATGGGCTTTATGGCATGGGAAACGTATCTTAACATTGTCAAAGCAAGTTAAGTAGATAATAAACAAAAGTGAAATAATCAAAAATGAACAGTAATCATTATACTCAAAAGTTCCAAAAGGAATAGAGACATTTCAAATGTCATATTATGGCTAAATGCAGTGTTATAATGATGTGCACATAGTTAAAGTACAAAAGGGAAAATAAATTAACATAAATATGGGTTGTATTTACAATGGTGTTTGTTCTTCACTGGTTGCCCTTTTCTTGTGGCAACAGGTCACAAATCTTCCTGCTGTGATGGCACACTGTGGTATTTCACCCAGTAAATAAGGGAGTTTATCAAAATTGGGTTTGTTTTCAAATTCTTTATGGGTCTGTGTAATCTGAGGGAAATATGAGTCTCTAATATGGTCATACATTTGGCAGGAGGTTAGGAAGTGCAGCTCAGTTTCCACCTCATTTTGTGGGCAGTGAGCACATAGCCTGTCTTCTCTTGAGAGTCAGGTCAGCCTACGGCGGCCTTTCTCAATAGCAAGGCTATGCTCACTGAGTCTGTACATAGTCAAAGCTTTCCTTCATTTTGGGTCAGTCACAGTGGTCAAGTAATCTGCCACTGTGTACTCTCTGTTTAGGGCCAAAAAGCATTCTAGTTTGCTCTGTGTTCTTGTAAATTCTTTCCAATGTGTCAAGTAATTATCTTTTTGTTTTCTCATGATTTGGTTGGGTCTAATTGTGTTGCTGTCCTGGGGCTCTGTGGGGTCTGTTTGTGTTTGTGAACAGAGCCCCAGGACCAGCTTGTATGGCGACTCTTCTCCAGGTTCATTTCTCTGTAGGTGATGGCTTTGTTATGGAAGGTTTGGGAATCGTTTCCTTTTAGGTGGTTGTAGAATTTAACGGCTCTTTTCTGGATTTTGATAATTAGCTGATATCGACCTAATTCATTATTTGGTGTTTTAACGTTGTACACTGAGGATATTTTTGCAGAATTCTGTATGCAGTGTCTAAATTGTGTGTTTTTCCCACTTTGTGAATTCTTGGTTGGTGAGCGGACCCTAGACCTCACAACCATAAAGGGCAATGGATTCTATAACTGATTCAAGTATTTTTAGCCAGATCCTAATTAGTATGTCGAATTTCATGTTCCTTTTGATGGCGTAGAAGGCCCTTCTTGGCTTGTCTCTCAGATCGTTCACAGCTTTGTGGAAGCTACCTGTGGCGCTGATGTTTAGGCCGAAGTATGTATCATTTGTGTGCTCTAGGGAAACGGTGTCTAGATGAAGTTTGTATTTGAGGTCCTGGCAACTGGACCTTGTTTGGAACACCATTATTTTTGTCACAACTGAGATTTACTGTCAGGGCCCAGGTCTGACAGAATCTGTGCAGAAGATATAGGTGCTGCTGTAGGCCCTCCTTGGTTGGATACAGAAGCACCAGATCATCAGCAAACAACAGACATTTGACTTCAGATTCTAGTAGGGTGAGGCCGGATGCTGCAGACTGTTCTCATGCCCTCACCAATTCATTGATACAGTTGAAGTCGGAAGTTTACATACACTTAGGTTGGAGTCATTAAAACTTGTTTTTCAACCACTCCACAAATTCCTTGTTAACAAACTATCGTTTTAGCAAGTCGGTTAGGACATCTACTTTGTGCATGACACAAGTAATTTTTCCAACAATTGTTTACAGACATTATTTCACTTCTAATTCACTGTATCACAATTCCAGTGGGTCAGAAGTTTACATTCACTAAGTTGAATGTGCATTTAAACAGCTTGGAAAATTCCAGAAAATGATGTCATGGCTGTAGAAGCTTCTGATAGGCTAATTTACATCATTTGAGTCAATTGGAGGTGTACCTGTGGATGTATTTCAAGGCCTACCTTCAAACTCAGTGCCTCTTTGCTTGACATCATGGGAAAATCAAAAGAAATCAGCAAAGACCTCAGAAAAACAATTGTAGACCTCCACAAGTCTGGTTCATCCTTGGGAGCAATTTCCAAACGCCTGAAGGTACCACGTTCAACTGTACAAACAATAGTATGCAAGTATAAACACCATGGGACCACGCAGCCGTCACACCGCTCAGGAAGGAGACGCGTTCTGTCTCCTAGAGATTAACGTACTTTGTTGCGAAAAGTGCAAATCAATCCCAAAACAACAAACCTTGTGAAGATGCTGGAGGAAACAGGTACACAAATATCTATATCTGCAGTATAATGAGTCCTATATCGACATAACCTGAAAGGCCGCTCAGCAAGGAAGAAGCCACTGCTCCAAAACCGCCATAAAACAGCCAGACTACGGTTTGCAACTGCACATGGGGACAAAGATCGTACTTTTTGGAGAAATGTCCGCTGATCTGATGAAACAAAAATAGAACTGTTTGGCCATAATGACCATCGTTATGTTTGTAGGAAAAAGGGGGTTGCTTGCAAGCCGAAGAACACCATCCCAAACGTGAAGCACGGGGGTGGCAGCATCATGCTGTGGGGGTGCTTTGCTGCAGGAGGGACTGGTGCACTTCACAAAATAGATGGCATCATGAGGAAGGAAAATTATGTGGATATATTGAAGCAACATCTCAAGACATCAGTCAGGGAGTTAAAGCTTGGTCCCAAATGGGTCTTCCAAATGGACAATGACCCCAAGCATACTTCCAAAGTTGTGGCAAAATGGCTTAAGGACAACAAATTTAAGGTATTGGAGTGGCCATCACAAAGCCCTGACCTCAATCCTATAGTAAATTTGTGGGCAGAACTGAAAAAGCGTGTGCGAACAAGGAGGCCTACAAACCTGACTCAGTTACACCAGCTCTGTCAGGAGGAATGGGCCCAAATTCACCCAACTTATTGTGGGAAGCTTGTGGAAGGCTACCCGAAACATTTCACCCAAGTTAAACAATTTAAAGGCAATGCTACCAAATACTAATTGAGTGTATATAAACTTCTGACCCACTGGGAATGTGATGAAAGAAATAAAATCTGAAATAAATCATTCTCTATACTATTATTCTGACATTTCACATTCTTAAAATAATGTGGTGATCCTAACTGACCTAAGACAGGGAATTTTTACAAGGATTAAATGTCAGGAAATGTATTTGGCTAAGGTGTATGTAAACTTCCGACTTCAATGGTATGTTGAAGAGGGTGGGGCTCAAGATGCATCCCTGTTTCACCCCATGGCCCTGTGGAAAGAAATGTGTGTGTGTTTTGCCAATTTTAACAGCACACTTTTTGTTTGTTTACAGGGATTTTATAATGTCATATGTTTTCCCCCCAACACCACTTTCCATCAATTTGTACAGCAGACCCTCATGCCAAATTGAGTCAAAAGCTTTTTTGAACTCAACAAAGCATGAGAAAACTTTACCTTTGTCTTTGTTTTGGTTTGTTTGTTTGTCAATTAGGGTGTGCACGGTGGATACATGGTCTGTCGTATGCTAATTTGGTAAAAAGCCAATTTGACATTTGCTCAGTACATTCTTTTCACTGAGGAAATGTACGAGTCTGCTGTTAATGATAATGCAGAGGATTTTCCCAAGGTTGCTGTTGATGCATATCCCACTGTAGTTACTGGGGTCAAATTTGTCTACACTTTTGTGGATTTGGGTGATCATTCCTTGGTTCCTAATATTGGGGAAGATGCCAGAGCTGAGGATGATGTTAAAGAGTTTAAGTATAGCCAATTGGACACAGGGTTGGAGGGTTTGTATTTTGTCCTGTAGTTCATTCAATGTAATTGGAGAATCCAGTGGGTTCTGGTAGTCTTTAATAGTTTATTCTAAGATTTGTATTTGCTCATGTGTACGTTTTTGCTGTTTGTTATTTGTTATAGGGCCAAAAAGATTGGAGAAGTAGTTTACCCATACATCTCATTTTTGGATAGATAGCTCTTCGTGTTGTTGTTTGTTTAGTGTGTTCCAATTTTCCCAGAAGTGGTTAGAGTCTATGGATTCTTCAATTACATTGAGCTGATTTCTGACGTGCTGTTCCTTCTTTTTCCGTAATGTATTTCTGTATTGTTTTAGTGATTCACCATAGTGAAGGCATAGGCTCAGGTTTTCTGGGTCTCTATGTTTTTGGTTGGATAGGTTTGTCAATGTCTTTCTTAGGTTTTTGCATTCTTCATCAAACAATTTGTCATTGTTGTTAATTTTCTACCATAGGAGTCCCCTCAAAGCCTACCATTGACTATGTACAGACCCAGTGTGCGACAGAGCTGCAGGAGTTGTGACCCATTTTTGTTGGTTATGTTGTCATAGTTGTGTCTAGGGGGTCATATGGGGGAGGGAATGCTGTCACCTCCAGGTTGGTGTTTGTCCCCCTGTGTGTTAAGGGGTGTCAGGTTTTTATCCAGTTCTGGCATTTAGGTCGCCACAGACTAGTCCCATGTCCCTGGGCCTGGAAATGATTGATTTCCCCTCCAGGATGGAGAAGCTGTCTTCATTAAAGTATGGGGATTCTAGTGGGGGAATATAGGTAGCACATAGGAGGACATCTTTCTCTGTTGAGATAATTTCCTTTTGAATTTCTAGCCAAATGTTCCTGTTTTGATTGATTTAATAGAGTGAGTTAGGTCTGCTCTATACCAAATTAGCATACCCCCTGAGTCCCTTCCCTGTTTCACAGCTGGTAGTTTGGTGGATGGGACTACCAGCTCTCTGTAACCTAGAGGGCAACCAGTGGGTCCGTCTCCTCTATACCATGTTTCTTGTAGGATGACAATGTCTGTATTTCAGATTTTCTTGTATATATTTCCAGTTTGAGTCCATAAGGAGTACAATCTGTGGCTTGAGTGTGTCCTCAGTGGGTGTGGGGGCGTTGTCAGTAGGGCTATCGGGGGGCTGACAGTGGGGGTACTAGGAGGGGGTGGGATCCCCTGGGCTTGGGGTTCTTCATTTATCTGTCTTGCTGTGATGTCGAGGCTATGGTCAGGGTTTGGGGGGAACTTTTCTACTGTGGTGTCGAGACTTTGGTCAGGATCTGAGGTGGGCTGTTCTGCTGGCTTCTCTGCGGGGGTGGCCAGCTCTCTAATGGGTTGTTGTCTGTCACACGTCATCTTTCTCACCTTCTCCTCCAGCACTCTCACCTACTCCTCTAGTGCTCTGATCCTCTCCTCTAGTGCTCTGATCCTCTCCTCTAGTGCTCTGTTCTTCTCCTCTAGTGCTCTGTTCCTCTCCTCTAGTGCTCTGTTCTTCTCCTCTAGTGCTCTGTTCTTCTCCTCTAGTGCTCTGTTCTTCTCCTCTAGTGCTCTGTTCTTCTCCTCTAGTGCTCTGTTCTTCTCCTCTAGTGCTCTGATCCTCTCCTCTAGTACTCTGTTCTTCTCCTCTAGTGCTCTGTTCTTCTCCTCTAGTACTCTGTTCTTCTCCTCTAGTGCTCTGTTCTTCTCCTCTAGTGCTCTGTTCTTCTCCTCTAGTGCTCTGTTCTTCTCCTCTAGTGCTCTGTTCTTCTCCTCTAGTGCTCTGTTCTTCTCCTCTAGTGCTCTGTTCTTCTCCTCTAGTGCTCTGTTCTTCTCCTCTAGTGCTCTGTTCTTCTCCTCTAGTGTTCTGTTCTTCTCCTGCTCTTTCTCCTGTTGATGTTGTCTCACCACAGTCCAGAGTGCAGACATGTCTCTCTCCACCTCCAGCTCTCTGTGTCTGGTTGAGGGGGTGTTGTTGTGCTGGACTGTTGTCTGGGTCTGTGCTGACTGGAGTGTGTTCACCTGCTGTTCCAGCTCCACCTGCCTTACCTCCAGCTGGGTGAATTTATCCTTCATTTCAAGAGGGAGTAGTGCTCTGTGCTGGGAAGTTGACTTTCTGCTTGGGGTTGCTCGTCTGTGGGGTTGTTTAAGGAAGAGGTCTGGTCTGACCCGCTCGGGGTGGGGGTATCCTTCTCAAGAGAGAGCTTCTCCTGCTGCGCTCCCTCTTTGATTAGGTGAAAGTCCAGCTGAAACTGTTTGGGGTTGCCCTGTACCAATACTGTTCCAGACCAGTACAGGTTAACATTGACTGACTCAGAGTCCTTGTTGTCTAGTATCCTGAGTTTCCACCCATCGCTAACACCCCTCCCTCTTGACAGAGGGGTAGTGTGTTAACATAGCACTGCTGTATAGTCCTTGGGAATAATAATATTTGGTAATAGGAATCCTTCCAGGTAATTTTGCCCAAAATCAAGTTATAGGTTTGGAGTTTTGATTTGGAGTGAAGGTTATGTTGTGGAGGGTAGTAACCTGTATATATCCTTTGACCAACCCTAAATGTATATTCTTGTAAAAACATCTGCTCATGACCTCTCTCTCTCTCTCTCTCCTTCTCTCCCTCTCTCTCTCTCTCTCTCTCTCTCTCTCTCTCTCTCTCTCTCTCTCCTCTCTCTCTCTCTCTCTCTCTCTCTCTCTCTCTGTCTCTGTCTCTCTCTCTCTCTCTCTCTCTCTCTCTCTCTCTCTCTCCCTCTCTCTCTCCCCAATCATCATCACATTTGTCTTGTCGTTGTCAATCACACACACCTGGTTCTAATCCCCTCATTAGTCTGTGTATAAGTGTTCCCTCTGCCCCCCTTGTCCTTGTGGGTGATTGCTCGGTGGAGCAACTCGTACATTTTGTTGCCAGGGTAGATTTTCCCCTGTGCCTATGTATTATTGGATTCTACCGTTACAGTGTATTTGCCAGGGATGAGAGTCCCCTGTGCCTGTTTTGTTGATCGCTATTTGAGCGCATTTGTGTGTCCACGAAGGAATAAACTCTGTATTTGGTGATTACCCTCCTGCGCCTGACTCCTTCCATCACACTCATCACATAATGTGTCCTTCTTTTAATTAAAATGACTAATTGCTCTTGTGTATTTTTCCATGAGGCGAGGTTCACCCCTCACACAGCTCTCCTGTGAATGGGGGATAATATTCATATGCCTCATTAGACGGAAGTGTAATTCTCCTGTCTTAACTGGTTTTCCTGTGTGATCTTAGATATGCTCCCTCTAATTCTCCCATCTCTCTCTCTCTCTCTCCCCTCCTGGAGGACCTGAGCCCTGGGACCAAGCATCAGGACTCCTGGCTGTCCCCGTTCCTAGTCCACCTGGTGACTCCTGGCTGTCCCAGTTCCTAGTCCATCTGGTGACTCCTGGCTGTCCCCGTTCCTAGTCCACCTGGTGACTCCTGGCTGTCCCCGTTCCTAGTCCACCTGGTGACTCCTGGCTGTCCCCGTTCCTAGTCCACCTGGTGACTCCTGGCTGTCCCCGTTCCTAGTCCACCTGGTGACTCCTGGCTGTCCCCGTTCCTAGTCCACCTGGTGACTCCTGGCTGTCCCCGTTCCTAGTCCACCTGGTGACTCCTGGCTGTCCCCGTTCCTAGTCCACCTGGTGACTCCTGGCTGTCCCCGTTCCTAGTCCACCTGGTGACTCCTGGCTGTCCCCGTTCCTAGTCCACCTGGTGACTCCTGGCTGTCCCCGTTCCTAGTCCACCTGGTGACTCCTGGCTGTCCCCGTTCCTAGTCCACCTGGTGACTCCTGGCTGTCCCCGTTCCTAGTCCACCTGGTGACTCCTGGCTGTCCCCGTTCCTAGTCCACCTGGTGACTCCTGGCTGTCCCCGTTCCTAGTCCACCTGGTGACTCCTGGCTGTCCCCGTTCCTAGTCCACCTGGTGACTCCTGGCTGTCCCAGTTCCTAGTCCATCTGGTGACTCCTGGCTGTCCCCGTTCCTAGTCCACCTGATGACTCCTGGCTGTCCCCGTTCCTAGTCCACCTGGTGACTCCTGGCTGTCCCCGTTCCTAGTCCACCTGGTGACTCCTGGCTGTCCCCGTTCCTAGTCCACCTGGTGACTCCTGGCTGTCCCCGTTCCTAGTCCACCTGGTGACTCCTGGCTGTCCCCGTTCCTAGTCCACCTGGTGACTCCTGGCTGTCCCCGTTCCTAGTCCACCTGGTCGTGCTGCTGACCCAGTTTCTGCTCTTCTGCCTGCAGCCTTGGAACCCGGACCTGTTTACTGGACCTGCTGTGTTAGACTCTCCCCCTCTCTATTTCTCCCTCCCTCCCTCCCTCTCTCTCTCCCCCCTCCCTCCCTCTCTCTCTCCCCCTCCCCTGCACATGCTGTCTCGACCTCTAAATGCTTGGCTATGAAAAGCCAACTGACATTAACTCCCGAGGTGTTGACCTCTTGCAACCTCTACAACCACTGTGATTATTATTTGACCCTGCTGGTCATCTATAAACATTTAAACATCTCGAAGAACGATCTGGCCTCAATGGCCATGTACTCTTATAATCTCCACCCGGCACAGCCAGAAGAGGACTGGCCACCCCTCAGAGCCTGGTTCCTCTCTAGGTTTCTGCCTTTCTAGGGAGCCACCTTACTTTTACATCTGCGGCAGATAGTGGGCGGCAGGTAGTCTAGCAGTTAAGAGTGTTGGGCCAGTAACCGAAAGGTTGCTTGTTTGAGCAAGGCACTTAACCCTAATTGCTCCTGTAAATCACTCTTGATATGAGCTTCTGCTAAATGAATAAAATGCTAAATCTGCATTGCTTGCTCTCTGGTGTTTTAGGCTAGGTTTCTGTATAACTGCTGTTGTATAAAAATGGCCCTATACATACATTTGAGTGACTACATCTACATATATTATATAATACATACTGTATATCATTCATGAATGGGAGTGTCCTTAATTTGGAAAGTCACTAAAAAATAAATCAGTTTAATTCACTGCTCTTATAACAACGCAAGGAGAGAGCGATGGGGAGAGTGAATAATGGGAGAGAGAGAGAAAGAGAGAGAGAGAGAGAGAGAGAGAGAGAGAGAAGAGAGAGAGAGAGAGAGAGAGAGAGAGAGAGAGAGAGAGAGAGAGAGAGAGAGAGAGAGAGAGAGGGAGTTTGAATAATGGGAGAGAGAGAGAGAGAGAGAGAGAGAGAGACTGAGTTTTTATAAAACCTTTATTTTATACTCAAGTATTAACACAAATAATTGCACACTGTGCCTTTTTAGGAATTAAACAGCACATTAGTCATTCCTAAATAAAACATGCATATATATATACATTCAACTCATTTCATCCTCATGCATATAGCCATAATACGACATTTGAAATGTCTATATTATTTTGGAACTTTTGTGAGTGTAATGTTTACTGTTCACTTTTATTTTTATTTTTATTTTTTAAATGTTGTTATCTATTTCACTTGCTTTGGCAATGTAAACATATTTGTCCCATGCCAATAACGCCCTTTGCAGGTAATTGAATTGAGAGAGAGTTTTGAGTTTTTATAAAACCTTTATACTCAAATATTAAAACAAATAATGGCACACTGCCTTTTCAGAAATTAAACAACAAATGTAATTCCTAAAAAAATAATTAAACATAAAATTAAATTAAATAAAAATACAAAAAAAGCATTTACATTCAACTCATTTCATCAACAAAAAATAGTTTCCCCTCCTCCACAAAACAAACCGCTCCTTCGTAATCCTACTTCTCCTCCAACAATGGGAGAAGAACTCAAAATTCACTTTTATTCTCGCTTTCACTAATCCTTTAAAAACACATCTTACATCCTGCCCATATCCCAGGTCTATCTTATGTTTCCTACTCAGAATAATGGACATCTTAGCTTGTCCCAAAATAAAATGTAACAGTTGACATTTTATTTTCTGTTGCTTACTATATTGAAACCCCAAAATAAAAACAGTGTTATTGAAAATCTCCCCTACAGCTGTAAACAAAGACTCCCGTATTTCAAAGAGAGGCTTTATCCTCTCACACGCCATAAAACAGTGAAAAACGGTTTATCTTATATTACAAAAAGGACATCCATCTCCAACATCTGAGTTAATAACAGATACAAAAGCATTAACTGCAATGATGCCATGCAAAACCCTCCATTGCATATCCCCAGTACCCTTTTGTAACGGTGGCTTGTACAGTGCTCTCCATGCTGGCTTTACCTTGTCATCAATGCCCAATTTTACCCTCCATGGAGTGTCTTTTCTATTTTTCAATGTATCTTTATTCAAAACCTTGACACACCCCCTGTATAAGTCTTTCCCATTCACCTCATCCAAACCCACCTCTTCCAACCCTCTCAAATCCAGTAATAACGCCTTTCTTTCTGACTCTGGGATATTGGGTGTAATCCCTAGTCTTGGAAATGGGACGTTTTCATATTGTACCTTCTTCTTGTGACTATTAAGCATACCCCACTCTTCTGCCGACAGAGCCTTTCTGCAGCTTCCCAGCAGTTGTCCGACAATCCTTTTCAACCTCACCCCCAAATGTTCAGCCACCCGTCCGCCATCCATTAAGGTGGGTCCAGCCATGGCCATTAACTGTTTTAAGGTGATGATTTTGCCCTTCACCAGAATCTTGGAGAAATGTGGAACAGCTGCAGTTGTACAATCCAGTCTTGCCCCATACACCAGAGGTTCCTCCAACAGCCAATGCACTGACTCTGCTGAAGTGCGTCTGGACACCTTCATTATGCTCCACACCCTAAGAAGGCCTCTGTAAAACAGAGGTACTCCCTCCCTAGAAATCTGGCTACTATCAACCAAAAATTATGCCTTCTTTAAACCTAATGCCCCGACCTGCTGTAATACAAGACCTGCCACCCCTCTCCAAACCACATTTTCCGGTCCATAAAGCAACCTTTGACCTTTGAATAAACTGAAAAGAAGAATCCCTAATAGCAAGATGTACAAGACCTCCCCCCTCTTCTTTTGACAAATACAAAACACTTTGTGGAACCCAATGATATTTATCCCAAAATAAATCTACCATAATCGCCTGTCTCTTAGCCAGAAGGCCAGATGGTGGCTCTAAAACTGACAACCGATGCCACAGTGCAGAGGCAACCACATTGTTAACTATAATAGTGCGCCCCCTATATGACATATACGAAATAACAACCAATGCCATCTCCTCATCCTCCCTTCCACCATTTCAACCACCCCATTTCAATTTTTTTCCATAGTCCCCTCATCTCCTACGTACACTCCGATATATTTAAAACCTCCCTTACACCATTCCAGCCCCCCTGGCAAAGCCATGATCCCTCCAGACCATTTTCCAATCTGTAAAGCACAACTTTTTTCCCAATTTACATTTGCAGAGGATATTCCCCTAAACCAATCAACCATGAGACTCAAACTATCCACCTCTGCTTGATTTATCACTAAAATAACTACATCATCAGCATAGGCTGAGAGACTAATAGGAGGAATATCCTCTGAAAGGTACACCCCTTCAATGCGACTTCTAATGCTATTTAGTAGTGGCTCTATAGCGATGGCATATAACATTCCTGACAAAGAACACCCCTGCCTGTTACCTCTACAGACTTTAAAAGGAGCACTCAAGCCACCGTTAACTTTCAGTACAATTTCAATGTCACCATATATCACCCTGATCATGTGCTGAATCCAAACGCCTCAAAAGTGTGCCATAAGTATTGATGTTCAACTCAGTCCAGCATCCAATCCAATAGCCCTAGAGATGTCCCAAATATCCAGAATCAAAGAAATGTGATCCCCTATCTGCCTGCCGGGAACACAGTAGGACTGGTCCGTATGTATGATTTGCCCCATCACCTCCCTCGGCCTGTTGGACAAAGTCTTGGACAGGATCTTATAATCAGTGCACAATAAAGCCACCGGCCTCCAGTTCTTCACCTCCTTAGGGTCACCCTTTTTTGGCACTAGGGTGAGGACAGCCCTCCTGCAGCTTATCGGTAGTAACGCTCCGGTCAAACTATTGTTAACTACTGCTAGCCAATCCTCTCCCAACATAGCCCAAAAATACTTTAAAAAGTCAACGGGAAGCCCATCAATGCCTGGTGCCCTTCCATTTTTCATGCCTTTTAATGCAGTGTATAGCTCCTGCAAAGACAATGGTTGCTCTAGCTCAACCTGAGCTTCTGCAGCCACCTGTGGGAGCCCATCAAGGAACTGCTGTGGCACTGTTTTATCCTCTTTGTTCTCACACTTGTAGAACTCAGCATAGAACTCTACTGCCCTCTTTCTAATTTCACTAGGGCTAGTGAGCTCCTGTCCAACAGCTGATTTGAGGATCCATTTCAGAGATTCCCTGAAACTTACTTCTCACCAATGCCCCCTGTGCTCTGATACCCAGCAGGTCTGCCAATGCTGCTTTTTTCCTCAAGGGCCTGAGTATGGCCTCGATTTCATGTGGTCTCAACCAACGTCAGGAGTTCCACTATTTCAGACTCTAGTGGTTCATTACTCTGGTGATGTCTTTGGTGACATTTATCGTGTATTGATTACAGAGTTTTTGAATCTGGATTTTCCCTATATCCCACCACTGTTGAAGGGATACAAAACTGGCCTTTTGAGACCTCCATCTCTCCCAGAAAAAAACGTAAAGATTTCCTGAAGTGAGCACTTTTGGGGTTTACAGCGTTAATGAACACCACCTCTGTTATTAAACAATGATTAGAAAATCCCACTAGGGTTATCACACTTGATTTACAGACCTGAGATTGATGCACAAAACAATAAAACCTATCTAATCTGGCCAGAGAGATGGTGTTCTCTCTCGCATGCGCCCAGGTGTACTGTCTCGTGCCTCCATGTTGACTCCGCCAAATATCACACAGTTCATGTGTTACAATTTCTCAATGCTATTTGATAATGTCTCTAAAAAACATACCCTCTCAACTGCCACCACTGGGGCATATACATTTATCAGACACATAGTGATGTTTTCATACCTCGCTCTAACTTTTAATAACCTCCCCTCAACTACCTCTTCAACCTCATATGACAAAGGCAAAAACCCTTTTGAGAACAAGATGGCCACACCCCCACTTCTTGAGTTTTTATAACACAAACTTTTCTGATTCAATACACAATTCAATTCAGGAAAAAAATCTGTTACATTAAAATCCTGCATATATTTCTTCAATTTTGTCAAATTCAGAAATTGACGTACCTTCTCAATCCCATACCTCCCTTCCACCACATTTATCTCGCTATTTTGTTGTGACGCATCAGATGACTCCCTCTCGCTATCCTCACAGAAGAAAACTCCACCATCTCTACAACCTTTTTATCATCACCTGATTTATCAATCTCTACCTTCCTCTTAGAATTAGAACCTTCACCACCCCTTACATTCTTCCTCTTACTCCTCTGTACTTTTAAAACAGCTTTCCTTTTCCATTATTTCAATCTCCTCTTGAACTCCAATTTAATTTTCCAGCACCACCTCAGCGACCTCAGTCGCAATCTCACCGACTGTTTCCCCTCCTTCTTTGTTCTGATCTACCACAATTGCCCCCGTAGCCACATTGCTTTCCTTTCCTACTTTTCCAACCACATCTGCCTTCTCCCTTCTCCCTTCCCCTGAACCCTTAGCATGTTCATCCCTTCGCGGTGGTGCATTAGCTGCACCAGCACTAGGGCTGCTACCGGGCTCTGCGCGCTCGTTCTCGGGACAATAACGAACCAAATGCCCCTCTCTTCCACAGCCAAAGCATTGAATTGATTCAGTAGAAGCGTAGAACACATAATCAAATCCATCAATCTTAAAACTGAACGCTGTACTGGCTTAAGCAGGGGGACACGTCTCGCATTGCAGGATTTGAGTCCCTGGCGGCGTAGTGTGTTACTGATGGTAGGCTTTGTTACTTTGGTCCCAGCTCTCTGCAGGTCATTCACTAGGTCCCCCCGTGTGGTTCTGGGATTTTTGCTCACCGTTCTTGTGATCATTTTGACCCCACGGGGTGAGATCTTGCGTGGAGCCCCAGATCGAGGGAGATTATCAGTGGTCTTGTATGTCTTCCATTTCCTAATAATTGCTCCCACAGTTGATTTCTTCAAACCAAGCTGCTTACCTATTGCAGATTCAGTCTTCCCAGCCTGGTGCAGGTCTACAATTTTGTTTCGTGTGTCCTTTGACAGCTCTTTGGTCTTGGCCATAGTGGAGTTTGGAGTGTGACTGTTTGAGGTTGTGGACAGGTGTCTTTTATACTGATAACAAGTTCAAACAGGTGCAATTAATACAGGTAACGAGTGGAGGACAGAGGAGCCTCTTAAAGAAGAAGTTACAGGTCTGTGAGAGCCAGAAATGTTGCTTGTTTGTAGGTGACCAAATACTTATTTTCCACCATAATTTGCAAATAAATTCATAAAAAATCCTACAATGGGATTTTCTGGATTTTTTTTTCTCAATTTTTCTGTCATAGTTGACGTGTACCTATGATGAAAATTACAGGCCTCTCTCATCTTTTTAAGTGGGAGAACTTGCACAATTGGTGGCTGACTAAATACTTTTTTTCCCCACTGTATATATATATATATATATATATATATATATATATATATATATATATATATATATATATATACAGTGGGGAAAAAAAGTATTTAGTCAGCCACCAATTGTGCAAGTTCTCCCACTTAAAAAGATGAGAGAGGCCTGTAATATATAAACTCAGCAAAAAAAGAAACATCCCTTTTTCAGGGAAGACATCCTCCTCCCTCATGTGGTACCCTTCCTGCAGGCTCATCCTGACATGAGCCTCCAGCATGACAATGCCACCAGCCATACTGCTCGTTCTGTGCATGATTTCCTGCAAGACAGGAATGTCAGTGTTCTGCCATGGCCAGCAAAGAGCCCGGATCTCAATTTGTAAGTCGCTCTGGATAAGAGCGTCTGCTAAATTACGTAAATGTAAATGTAAATCTCAATCCAATTGAGCATGTCTGGGACCTGTTGGATCAGAGTGTGAGGGCTAGGGCCATTTCCCCCAGAAATGTCCGGGAACTTGCAGATGCCTTGTTGGAATAGTGGGGTAACATCTCACAGCAAGAACTGGCAAATCTGGTGCAGTCCATGAGGAGGAGATGCACTACAGTACATAATGCAGCTGGTGGCCACCCCCCCCCCCCCCCCCCCCCCCCCCTTTGTTCAGGGACACATTATTCAATTTCTGTTAGTCACATGTCTGTGGAATTTGTTCAGTTCATGTCTCAGTTGTTGAATCGTGTTATGTTCATACAAATATTTACACGTTAAGTTAGCTGAAAATAAACGCAGTTGACAGTGAGAGGACGTTTCTTTTTTTGCTGAGTTTTTATATACACTACCAGTTAAAAGTTTGGACAAACCTGCTCATTCAAGGGTTTTTCTTACTATTGTAGAATAACACAGTGGCTTGCGAAAGAATTCACCCCCCTTGGCATTGTCCCTATTTTGTTGCCTTACAACATTGAATTAAAATTGATTTTTTGGGGGGGTTTGTATCATTTCATTTACACAACATGCCTACCACTTTGAAGACAAAAAAATTAAAACTTGAGCATGCATAACTATTCACCCCCCCAAAGTCAATACTTTGTAGAGCCACCTTTTAAAGCAATTACAGCTGCAAGTCTCTTGGGGTATGTCTCTATAAGCTTGGCACATCTAGCCACTGGGATTTTTGCCCATTCTTCAAGGCAAAACTACTCCAGTTCCTTCAAGTTGGATGGGTTCTGCTGGTGTACAGCAATCTTTAAGTCATACCATAGATTCTCAATTGGATTGAGGTCTGGGCTATGACTAGGCCATTCCAAGACATTTAAATGTTTCCCCTTAAACCACTTGAGTGTTGCTTTAGCAGTATGCTTAGGGTCATTGTCCTGCTGGAAGGTGAACCTCCGTCCCAGTCTCAAATCTCTGGAAGACTGAAACAGGTTTCCCTCAAGAATTTCTCTGTATTTCTCTTCCCCTCCCCCCACATTCTCTCCATCCTTCCCGTCTCTCTGCCCCTCCTTCCAGTCTCTCTCCCTATCTCCTCCTCTCCCCCTCCATTCTCTCTCTCCCCCTCCTTCCAGTCTCTCTCTCCCCCTCTCCACCTCCCTCCAGTCTCTCTACCCCTGTCTCCCTCCATCAAGTCTCTCTCTCCCCCTCTCCCTCCAGTCTCTCTCTCCCCCTCTCCACCTTCCCTCCAGTCTCCCTCTCCCCCTCTCCCCCTCCCTGCAGTCTCTTTCTCCCCCTTTCCATCTCGCCCCTCCTTCCAGTCTCTCTCTCCCCCTCTCTCCAGTATCTCTCTCCTCCAGTCTTTCCCCACTTTCTCCCGCTCTGCCCCTCCCTCCAGTCTCTCTCTCCCCCTCTCCCCCTTTCTCCAGTCTCTATCTCCCCCCTCCCCCCTCCCCACTTTCTACCCCCTCCCTCCAGTCTCTCTCTCCCCCTGTCACCCTCCCTCCAGTCTCTCTCTCCCCCTCTCCCCCTTCCTCCAGCCTCTCTCTCCACACACTCCCCCTCTCCCCCTCCCTCCAGTCTCTCTCTCCCCCTCTCCCCACTTTCTCTCCCTCCCTCAAGTCTCTCTCTGCCCCTCCTTCCAGTCTCCCCATTCTCTCTCTCCCCCTCTCTCCCTCCTTCCAGTCTCTCTCTCCCCCTCTCCCCACTTTCTCTCCCTCTTTCCAGTTTCTCTCTCCCCCTCTCCACCGCCCTCCAGTCTCTCTCTATCCCTCCCTCCAGTTTCTCTCTCCCCCTGTCCCCCTCCTTCCAGTTTCTCTCTCCCCCTCTCCCCCTCCCTCCAGTCTCTCTCTCCCCCCTCCCCCTCTCCCCCGCCTTCCAGTCTCTCTCTCCCCCTCCCTCCAGTCTCTGTATCCCCCTCTCCCCTCCTTCCAGTCTCTCTCCCCCCTCCCTCCAGTATCTCTCCCCCTCTCCCCCTCCCTCCAGTATCTCTTTCCCCTCTCCCCCTCCCTCCAGTCTCTCTCTCCCCCTCGCCCCCCACTCCAGTCTCTCTCTGCCCCTCCCTCCAGTCTCTCTCTCCCCCTCTCCCCCTCCCAGCAGTCTCTCTGTCCCCCTCTCCCACTCCTTCCAGTCTCTCTCCTCTCCCCTCCCCCTCCCTCCAGTCTCTCTCCCCACTGTATCTCCCTCCCTACAGTCTCTCTCTCCCCCTCTCCCTCCGATTCTCCCCCTCCGTCCAGTCTCTCTCTCTCCCCCTCTCCCCTCCCTCCAATCTCTCTCCCCCTCTCCCCCTCCCTCCCTCCAGTCTCTCTCCCCCTCCCTCCAATCTCTCTCTGTCCCCCTATCCCCAGTCTCTCTTTCTCCCTCTCCCCCTCTCCCCAGTCTCGCTATCTCCCTCTCCACCTCCCTCTAGTATCTCTCTCCCCCTCCCTCCAGTCTCCCCCCTCCCCCTCCCCCTCCTTCCAGTCTCTCTCTCCCCCTTTCCCCCTCCCTCCAGGCTCTCTCTACCCCTCTCTCCCTCTCCCCCTCCTTCCAGTCTCTCTCTCCCCCTTTCCCCACTTTCTCTCCCTCACTCCAGTCTCTCTCTCCCCCTTTCCCCTCTCTCCCTCCCTCCAGCCTACTCTCCCATTCTCTCCACTTTCTCTCCCTCCTTCCAGTCTCTCTTCCCCTCCCCCCACATTCTCTCCCTTCTTCCACTCTCTCTCCCCCTCTCCCCTCTCCCCTGCCTCCAGTCTCTCTCCCCACTTTCTCTCCCTCCCTCCAGTCTCTCTCTCCCCCTCTCCCTCCCCTTCTCCCCTCCTTCCAGTCTCTCTCTCTCACCCTCTCCCCCTCCCTCCAGTCTCTCTCCACCTCTCCCCCTCCCTCCAGTCTCTCTCCCCCTCCCTCCAGTCTATCTACCCCCCTTCCCCCTTTCTCAAGTCTCTCTCTCCCCCTCTCCCCCTCCCTCCAGACACTATCTTACCCCTTCTCCTTCCAGTCTCTCTCTCCCCCTTTCCCCCTCCCTCCAGCCTCTCTCTACCCCTCTCTCCAGTCGTCTCTCTCCCCCTCTCCAACCCCTTCGCCCCATCCTTCCAGTCTCTCTCTCTCCCCCTCTCCCCCTCCCTCCAGTCTCTCTCCCCCTCCCTCCAGTCTCTCTCCCCTCCCTCCAATCTCTCTCTCCCCCTCCCCCAGTCTCTCTTTCTCCCTCTCCCCCTATCCCCAGTCTTTCTCCCTCTCCCCCTCCCTCCAGTATCCCCCCCTCCAGTATCTCTCTCCCCCTCCCTCCAGTCTCTCACTCTCCCTCTCTCCCCTATCCCCAGTCTCTCTTGCTCCCTCTCCCCCTCTCCCCAGTCTCTCTCTCCCCCTCTCTATCCCCCCTCCAATAGTGTCTCTCCCCCTCTCCCTCCCCTTTCCCCATCCTTCCAGTCTCTCTCTCTCCCCCTCCTTCCAGTCTCTCACCCAACTTTCTCTCCCTCCCTCCAGTCTCTCTCTCCCCCTCTCCCTCACCCCCTCCTTCCAGTGTCTCTCTCTACCCATCTCCCCGTCCATCCAGCCTCTCTCTCCCCCTCTCCCAAATTCCTCTCCCTCCCTCCAGTCTCTCTCTCCCCCTCCCTCCAGTCTCTCTCTTCCCCTTTCCCCAATCCCCAGTCTCTCTTTCTCCCTCTCTCCCTCCATCCAGTCTCTCTCTCCCCCTCTCCCCCTCCCTCCAGTCTCTCTCTTCCCCTCTCCCCCTATCCCCAGTCTCTCTTTCTCCCTCTATCCCTCCCTCCAGCCTCTCTCTCCCACTCTCTCCCCTCTCCCCCTCCAGTCTCTCTCCCCACATTCTCTCCCTCACTCGAGACTCTCTCTCCCCCTTTCCCCACTTTCCCTCCCTCCAGTCTCTCTCTCCCCTCTCCCCCTCCAGTCTCTCTCCCCACTTTCTCTCCCTCCCTCCAGTGTCTCTCTTCCCCTCCCTCCACATTTTCTCCCTCCCTAAAGTCTCTCTCTCCCCTTCTCCCTACTTTCTCTCCCTCCTTCCAGTCTCTCTCTCCCCCTCTACACCTCCATTCTCTCTCCCCCTCCTTCCAGTCTGTCTCCCCCCTCTCCCCCTCCCTCCAGTCTCTCTCTCCCCTCTCCCTTCAGTCTCTCTCTCCCCTCTCCACCTCCCTCCAGTCTCTCTCTCTCCCTCCCTCCGGTATCTCTCTCCCCCTCTCCCCCTGCTTCCAGTCCCCCCTCCCCCTCCCTCCAGTCTCTCTCTCCCCCTCTCCCCCTCCTTCCAGTCTCTCTCTCCCCCTCCCTGCAGTCTCTCTCTCTCCCCCTCTCCCCCTCCTTCCAGTCTCTCTCTCCCCCTGTCCCTCCCCTTCTCCCCCTCCCTCCAGTCCCTCTCTACCCCTCTCCCCCTGCCTCCAGTTTCTCTCCCCCTCTCCCCCTCCCTCTAGTCTCTCTCTCCCCCTTTCTCAAGTCTCTCTCTCCCCCTCTCCCCCTCTCCCCCTCTCCCCCTCACTCCAGTCTCTCTCTTCCCCTCTCAGTATTGAGAAGTCATGATAAAAACCGAGCTTGACCAGACTTGATTAGTCTTGACCAGTCTTGATTAGTCTTGACCAGTCTTGATTAGTCTTGACCAGTCTTGATTAGTCTTGATCAGTATTGACCAGTCTTGACCAGTCTTGATTAGTCTTGATTAGTCTTGACCAGTCTTGATTAGTCTTGACCAGTCTCTCCCCCTCTCCCTCCCCTTCTCCCTCCCTCCAGTCTCTCTCTCTCCCCCACTCTCTCTCCCTCCCTCCAGTCTCTCTCTCTCCCCCTCTCCGCCTGCCTCCAGTTTCTCTCCCCCTCTCCCCCTCCCTCCAGTCTCCCTCCCCCTCCCTCCAGTATCTCTCTCTGCCCCTCTCCCCTATTCCCAGTCTCTCTTTTTCCCTCTCTCTCCCTCCATCCAGTCTCTCTCTCCCCCTCTCCCCATTTTCCCCTTCCCTCCAGCCTCTCTCTCCCTCTCTCTCCCCATCTCCCTGTCCCACCAGCCTCTCTCCCCACTTTCTCACCCTCCCTCCAGTCTCTCTCTCCCCCTCTCCCTCCCCTTTTCCCCCTCCTTCCTGTCTCTCTCTCCTCCCCCTCTCCCAACTCCCTCCAGCCTCTCTGTCCCCCCTCCCCAATTTATCCCCCTCCCTCCAGTCTCTCTCTCTCCCCCTCCCTCCAGTTTCTCTCCTCCCCTCTCTCCCCCCTCTCACCAGTCTCTCTTTCTCCCTCTCCCCCCTCTCCCCAGTCCTCTCTCTCTCCCCCTCCTTCCAGTCTCTCTGCACCCCAGGTGTTCCTAAATAAACATTTCCTTATTCTTCTTCAGGGTTTGTGAGATAAAAGATGGAAATGTATTCACACTCACTACTGTGAGTTGCTCTATGTGAGAAACGGTGTTCAAACAAACATTAATATTGTTGTGCTGTGTTCCCCAGATCAGGTCTCAGAGCAGTTCTTAACTAGGCCATGATTTTACTCTACCGTTCACAGAGCAGGTCTCAGAGCAGTTCCTAATTACGCCATAATTTCCTCTGCCAGTCATAGATGGCTGCCCCCAGCTTCCCCGGGTGCTCACCAATATCAGGAGGTGTACAGTTGTATACTCAGCCTCTTTATCAAGTGGTGTCACTGTGTAAAATGGCCTGTTTCCAAGTGGTGTCACTGTGTAAAATGGCCTGTTTCCAAGTAAGTCAGAGTATCTTTAATGATAAGAAGTAGAAGCTCAGTATTGAGAAGTCATGATAAAAACCGAGCTTGACCAGTCTTGATTAATCTTGACCAGTCTTGACCAGTCTTGACCAGTCTTGATTAGTCTTGACCAGTCTTGATTAGTCTTGACCAGTCTTGATTAGTCTTGACCAGTCTTGATTAGTCTTGACCAGTCTTGACCAGTCTTGATTAGTCTTGATTAGTCTTGACCAGTCTTGATTAGTCTTGACCAGTCTTGATTACTCTTGACCAGTCTTGATTAGTCGGCTCTGGAAGGTCATGTATCTTTACACACGGTATCACACCCCAGTTCAGCTCAGCAGGCAATCTACTCCAAACATTTATTTAGTTCATACATTTTAAAAATGTCATAACAAGAATGATAGACTATAAAGTTAACGGAGTCTATGTTCATACAATCATCAATTAAAGATCCAATATCAATTCAAACTTCAATTCAAACTTTATTTAACGTGCATTTAAAATAGCAACACACTTAAACCAATAAAATGAATGAACAAGCACGGCAATAAAAGAGATGAATGTTATCAAAGAACATAAAACCCAAAGGCGTCATTGGTTAAAGGCCCAGTTAAAAAGGCTGCTTTACAATGGATTTTAACACCTCAAGCAGTTTCACAGTACAATGCAACATTCCATATAAAAAACGAATAACAAAACCTATAAAAATGACGATACACTTTATAAAATAAACACAATGATGATGAATAATCAAATGTTTTTTACAAGTTAATAAATAAAACAGCAGCTTTGCTCTCAAATTCCCGATGCCACTTGATTCTCCTAGTTTCACTCCCAAGTTAAAATCAGCCCTGCTTGAAACTGGTAATACCACAGTTACTGGCTCCTTCTCCCCCTCTTCCAGTCTCTCTCTCCCACTCTCCTCCCCTTCTCCCCCTCCCTCCAGTCTCTCTCTCCCCCTCTCCCTCCCCTTCTCCCCCTCCCTTCAGTCTCTCTCTCCCTCTCTCTCCCCCCCTCCAGTCTCTCTCTCCCCCGCTCTCCCTCTCTCCAGTCTCTCTCCCTCCCCCTCTCTGCCAGTCTCTCTCCCTCCCCCTCTCTCCCTCTCTCCAGTCTCTCTCCCTCCCCCTCTCCCCCTCCTTCCAGTCTCTCCCTCCCCTTCTCCCCTCTCTCCAGTCTCTCTCCCTCCCCCTCTCCCCCTCCCTCCAGTCTCTCTCCCCACTCTCCCTCTCTCCAGTCTCTCTCCCTCCCCCTCTCCCTCTCTCCAGTCTCTCTCCCTCCCCCTCTCCCCCTCCCTCCAGTATCTCTACATTTTTACATTACATTTAGTCATTTAGCAGACGCTCTTAACCAGAGCGACTTACAGGAGCAATTAGGGTTAAGTGCCTTGCTCAAGGGCACATTAACGTCATTTAGCAGACGCTCTTAGCCAGAGCGACTCACAAATTGGTGCGTTCACCCTATAGCCAGTGGGATAACCACTTTACAATTTGGGGGGGGGGGGGGGGTTAGAAGGAATACTTTATCCTATCCCAGGTATTCCTTAAAGAGGTGGGGTTTCAAATGTCTCCGGAAGGTGTGAAGTGACTCCGCTGTCCTGGCGTCGTGAGGAAGCTTGTTCCACCATTGGGGTGCCAGAGCAGCGAACAGTTTTGACTGGGCTGAGCGGGAGCTGTGCTTCCGCAGAGGAAGGGGAGCCAGCAGGCCAGAGGTGGATGAACGCAATGTCCTCGTTTGGGTGTAGGGACTGATCAGAGCCTGAAGGTACAGAGGTGCCGTTCCCCTCACTGCTCCATAGGCAAGCACCATGGTCTCTAACCTCCCCTTCTCCCCCTCCTTCCAGTCTCTCTCCCTCCCCTTCTCCCCCTCCTTCCAGTCTCTCTCCCTCCCCTTCTCCCCCTCCTTCCAGTCTCTCCCCTCCCTCCAGTCTCTCTCCCTCCCCTTCTCTCCCTCCTTCCAGTCTCACTCCCTCCCCTTCTCTCCCTCTCTTCAGTCTCTCTCCCTCCCCGCTCTCCCTCTCTCCAGTCTCTCTCCCTCCCCTTCTCCCCCTCCTTCCAGTCTCTCTCCCTCCCCTTCTCCCCCTCCTTCCAGTCTCTCTCCCTCCTCTTCTCCCCCTCCTTCCAGTCTCTCTCCCTCCCTTCTCCCCTCCTTCAGTCTCTCCCCCTCCCTCCAGTCTCTCTCCCTCCCCTTCTCTCCCTCCTTCCAGTCTCACTCCCTCCCCTTCTCTCCCTCTCTTCAGTCTCTCTCCCTCCCCCGCTCCCCCTCCTTCCAGTCTCTCTCCCTCCCCTTCTCCCCCTCCTTCCAGTCTCTCTCCCTCCCCTTCTCCCCCTCCCTCCAGTCTCTCTCCCTCCCCTTCTCCCCTCCTTCCAGTCTCTCTCCCTCCCCTTCCCCCCTCCCTCCAGTCTCTCTCCCTCCCTTCTCCCCCTCCCTCCAGTCTCTCTCCCTCCCCTTCTCCCCCTCCTTCCAGTCTCTCTGGAACTGCAAACTGCACTTTACACCAGCACTATGCACAACGCTTCATAATTCTCTGAACTATAATAAACTGTGCCTCTGAAACAATAACATTTGATTTGATACAGATGCCTTGCCCCAAAACTCGGCTTGAAATGATATTAATCCGGATGTTTCCGGAACCAATTTACACGAGCCATGACATGAGAAATGTGTGTGTTTTCATGTGCGGAACAAACAAGCACATCACAAGAGAACAAACTGTGTTAATGGTAGGCCCGTCTGCCTGTCAGTGGGAAAGAACCACTTTGCAAGTACACATGATGAGTAAAATCTTTACTTTTAGCAGTGCTTATAACCTCTTTACTTTGAGCAGTGCTTATAACCTCTTTACTTTTAGCAGTGCTTATAACCTCTTTACTTTGAGCAGTGCTTATAACCTCTTTACTTTGAGCAGTGCTTATAACCTCTTTTACTTTGAGCAGTGCTTATATCCTCTTTACTTTGAGCAGTGCTTATAACATCTTTACTTTGAGCAGTGCTTATAACCTCTTTACTTTGAGCAGTGCTTATATCCTCTTTACTTTGAGCAGTGCTTATAACATATTTACTTTGAGCAGTGCTTATAACCTCTTTGCTTTGAGCAGTGCTTATAACCTCTTTACTTGAGCAGTGCTTATAACCTCTTTACTTTGAGCGGTGCTTATAACCTCTTACTTTGAGCGGTGCTTATAACCTCTTTACTTTGAGCGGTGCTTATAACCTCTTTACTTTGAGCGGTGCTTATAACCTCTTTACTTTGAGCGGTGCTTTATAACCTCTTTACTTTGAGCGGTGCTTATAACCTCTCCCGACATATCCACCTTATCATGTCGTTCTGTCAGCTGTGCAATCCTTGTTTGGATACATTAATGTGAAGACACATATACAGATCATTCCTATATTCACTTGCTATGACAAACAGCTGGTTAGGGTGGCAGCAAATAATGTCTGATCAGATCCTTCTTCTTCTCACTCTGATCAACAGCATGTACAGTGCTGTGAAAAGTGTTTGCCCCTTTCTAATTTTCTCTACTTTTGCATATTTTTTTACACTGAATGTTATCCAAATCTTCAACCAAAATCGAATATTAGATAAAGTAAACCTGAGTGAGCAAATAACATATTTTATTTTATTTATTACATAAACCAAGTTATGCAACACCTAATGCCCCTGTGTGAAAACAGTTATTGCCCCCTTACACTCAATAACTGGTTGTGCTTTAACTATTAACCTTAGCTAACCTTTAGCTGCAATGACTCCAACCAAACACCTCCTGTAGCTTTGGCCCCACTCTTCCATTAGAACTGCTTTAACTCAGCGACATTTGTGGGTTTTCAAGCATGAACTGCTCGTTGTAAGTCCTGCCACAACATCTCAATTGGGGATTAGGTCTGGACTTTGATTCAAAATGTAATATTTGTTGCTTTTTATTTTTGTCTTGCTGCATGACCCAGCTGTGCCTCAGCTTCAGCTCACAGACGGATGGCCTGACATTCTCCTGTAGCATTCTCTCAGAGTTCTCTCAGAGTTCATGGTTCCTTTTATTAAGGCAAGTACATACTCCTCACCCCTTCCACACTCCTCCTGCTCCTCCTGCTATATATCAATTAGCCATCATGTTTAGACCAGATACTGTGAATAGATGAGATGAAGGAGAAAGGTAGAGATCAGGAGGTGAAATCATTTCATTCATCTCTCTCTCTCTCTCTCTCTCTCTCTCTCTCCGCTCTCTCTCTCTGTCTCTCTCTCTGTCTCTCTCTCTCTCTGTCTCTCTCTCTGTCTCTCTCTCTCTCTCTCTCTCTCTCTCTCTCTCTCTCTCTCTCTCTCTCTGTCTCTCTCTCTCTGTCTCTCTCTCTCTGTCTCTCTCTCTCTTTCTCTCGCTCTTTCTCTCTCTCTGTAAAATGCTGACTTACAAGCCCTTAAACAACAATGCAGTTTGAATAAAATAAAAGTTAAGAAAAGATTTACTAAATAAATTAAATTTAAAAAAGTAACACAATAAAATAACAATAATGAGGCTATATACAGGGGGTACTCGAACCGAGTCCATGTGCGGAGGTACAGGTTAGTCGAGTTAGTTGAGGTAATATGTTCAGCACCAGTAAAACGTTTGGACACACCTACTCATTCAAGGGTTTTTCTTTATTTTTACTATTTTCTACATTGTAGAATAATAGAGAATAATGTATGCCATTCAGCCGACACTTAGAACAATGGAGAGCAGGTGTGTGTAATGATGGAGAGCAGGTGTGTGTAATGATGGAGACCAGGTGTGTGTAATGATGGTTGCCAGGTGTGTGTAATGATGGTTGCCAGGTGTGTGTAATGATGGAGACCAGGTGGTTGTAATGATGGAGAGCAGGTGTGTGTAATGATGGGGACCAGGTGTGTGTAATGATGGTTGCCAAGTGTGTGTAATGATGGAGAGCAGGTGTGTATAATGATGGGGACCAGGTGTGTGTAATGATGGAGAGCAGGTGTGTGTAATGATGGAGAGCCGGTGTGTGTAATGATGGTTGCCAGGTGTGTGTAATGATGGAGAGCAGGTTTGTGTAATGATGGAGAGCAGGTGTGTGTAATGATGGAGAACAGGTGTGTGTAATGATGGTTGCCAGGTGTGTGTAATGATGGAGAGCAGGTTTGTGTAATGATGGAGAGCAGGTGTGTGTAATGATGGTTGCCAGGTGTGTGTAATGATGGTTGCCAGGTGTGTGTAATGATGGAGAGCAGGTGTGTGTAATGATGGAGAGCAGGTGTGTGTAATGATGGAGAGCAGGTGTGTGTAATGATGGAGAGCAGGTGGTTGTAATGATGGAGAGCAGGTGTGTGTAATGATGGTTGCCAAGTGTGTGTAATGATGGTTGCCAGGTGTGTGTAATGATGGTTGCCAGGTGGTTGTAATGATGGTTGCCAGGTGTGTGTATTGATGGTTGCCAGGTGTGTGTATTGATGGTTGCCAGGTGTTGTAATGATGGTTGCCAGGTGTGAGTAATGATGGTTGCCAGGTGTTGTAATGATGGTTGGCAGGTGTGAGTAATGATGGTTGCCAGGTGTTGTAATGATGGTTGCCAGGTGTGAGTAATGATGGTTGCCAGGTGGTTGTAATGGAGAGCAGGTGTGTGTATTGATGGTTGCCAGGTGTTGTAATGATGGTTGCCAGGTGTGTGTAATGATGGTTGCCAGGTGTGTGTAATCATGGAGAGCAGGTGTGAGTAATGATGGTTGCCAGGTGGTTGTAATGATGGTTGCCAGGTGTGTGTAATGATGGGGAGCAGGTGTGTGTAATGATGGGGAGCAGGTGTGTGTAATGATGGTTGCCAAGTGTGTGTAATGATGGAGAGCAGGTGTGTGTAATGATGGGGACCAGGTGTGTGTAATGATGGAGAGCAGGTGTGAGTAATGATGGTTGCCAGGTGTGTGTAATGATGGTTGCCAGGTGTGTGTAATGATGGTTGCCAGGTGGTTGTAATGATGGTTGCCAGGTGTGTGTATTGATGGTTGCCAGGTGTGTGTATTGATGGTTGCCAGGTGTTGTAATGATGGTTGCCAGGTGTGAGTAATGATGGTTGCCAGGTGTTGTAATGATGGTTGGCAGGTGTGAGTAATGATGGTTGCCAGGTGTTGTAATGATGGTTGCCAGGTGTGAGTAATGATGGTTGCCAGGTGGTTGTAATGATGGTTGCCAGGTGGTTGTAATGATGGTTGCCAGGTGTGTGTAATGATGGAGAGCAGGTTTGTGTAATGATGGAGAGCAGGTGTGTGTAATGATGGAGAACAGGTGTGTGTAATGATGGTTGCCAGGTGTGTGTAATGATGGAGAGCAGGTTTGTGTAATGATGGAGAGCAGGTGTGTGTAATGATGGTTGCCAGGTGTGTGTAATGATGGTTGCCAGGTGTGTGTAATGATGGAGAGCAGGTGTGTGTAATGATGGAGAGCAGGTGTGTGTAATGATGGAGAGCAGGTGTGTGTAATGATGGAGAGCAGGTGGTTGTAATGATGGAGAGCAGGTGTGTGTAATGATGGTTGCCAAGTGTGTGTAATGATGGTTGCCAGGTGTGTGTAATGATGGTTGCCAGGTGGTTGTAATGATGGTTGCCAGGTGTGTGTATTGATGGTTGCCAGGTGTGTGTATTGATGGTTGCCAGGTGTTGTAATGATGGTTGCCAGGTGTGAGTAATGATGGTTGCCAGGTGTTGTAATGATGGTTGGCAGGTGTGAGTAATGATGGTTGCCAGGTGTTGTAATAGATGGTTGCCAGGTGTGAGTAATGATGGTTGCCAGGTGGTTGTAATGGAGAGCAGGTGTGTGTATTGATGGTTGCCAGGTGTTGTAATGATGGTTGCCAGGTGTGTGTAATGATGGTTGCCAGGTGTGTGTAATCATGGAGAGCAGGTGTGAGTAATGATGGTTGCCAGGTGGTTGTAATGATGGTTGCCAGGTGTGTGTAATGATGGGGAGCAGGTGTGTGTAATGATGGGGAGCAGGTGTGTGTAATGATGGTTGCCAAGTGTGTGTAATGATGGAGAGCAGGTGTGTGTAATGATGGGGACCAGGTGTGTGTAATGATGGAGAGCAGGTGTGAGTAATGATGGTTGCCAGGTGTGTGTAATGATGGTTGCCAGGTGTGTGTAATGATGGTTGCCAGGTGGTTGTAATGATGGTTGCCAGGTGTGTGTATTGATGGTTGCCAGGTGTGTGTATTGATGGTTGCCAGGTGTTGTAATGATGGTTGCCAGGTGTGAGTAATGATGGTTGCCAGGTGTTGTAATGATGGTTGGCAGGTGTGAGTAATGATGGTTGCCAGGTGTTGTAATGATGGTTGCCAGGTGTGAGTAATGATGGTTGCCAGGTGGTTGTAATGATGGTTGCCAGGTGGTTGTAATGATGGTTGCCAGGTGTGTGTAATGATGGTTGCCAGGTGTGTGTATTGATGGTTGCCAGGTGTGTGTAATGATGGTTGCCAGGTGTGTGTAATGATGGTTGCCAGGTGTGTGTAATGATGGTTGCCAGGTGTGTGTAATGATGGTTGCCAGGTGATTGTAATGATGGAGAACAGGTGTGTATAATGATGGTTGCCAGGTGTGTTGTAATGATGGTTGCCAGGTGTGTTGTAATGATGGTTGCCAGGTGTGTGTAATGATGGAGAGCTGGTGTGTTTAGCCTTACCGCAAAAATGGAAGAGGAAAGTGGAAGGGGGAGAAAGTAAGGAATTTGTCTGTCGGCCTTGCATTAAAGAACATCATTGGTTAAGGAAAACTGTGATAACTTAAAAAAGTATATCAGTTTCATTTATTGGTCTCCCGAGTGGCGCAGTGCTAGCTGTGCCACTAGAGATCCTGGTTCGAATCCAGGCTCTGTCGTAGTTGGCCACAACCGGGAGACCCATGGCGGCGCACAATTAGCCCAGGGTAGGGGAGGGAGTAGCCGGCAGGGATGTAGCTCAGTTGGTAGAGCATGGTGGTTGCAACGCCAGGGTTGTGGGTTCGATTCCCAAGGGGGGGTATGAAAAAAATAAAAATAATACTCTAACAAAATAATGTATGCACTCACTAACTGTAAGTCGCTCTGGATAAGAGCGTCTGCTAAATGATGTAAATTTAAGGACCGAAGGATTGACAGCCGTCCCAAATAGTTGGGAAGAGATTTTTGATGTACCGATCCCATGGCATAGTGTTTATGAACTGATACGCAAAACGACACCGGATTCAAAAATTAGAATCTTTCAATTTAAATTATTATATAAAATTCTTGCTACCAATAGAATGTTATTTATATGGGGGATACAATCTTCCCAGCTCTGCAGATTTTGCTGCGAAGAGACAGAATCATGAGATCATTTGTTTTGGTACTGTCCATTTGTAGCTTGTTTTTGGACACAGGTCCAGGAATGGCTAAAGGATTGCAATATTTACCTGGAGCTAACCTTGCAGATAGCATTACTGGGTGATCTGAAAAGTCATAGTCAATCGATCATAATATAATAATACTTTTAGCAAAAATGTTTATTTTTAATTCACAATCTGCAGAAACAATGAGAATAGAAAGGTTCAGACCGTAGGAGTCCCCTCGAAGCCTACCATTGACTATGTACAGACCCAGTGTGCGACAGAGCTGCAGGAGTTGTGACCTATTTTTGTTGGTTGTTTTGCCATAGTTGTGTCTAGGGGGGCATATGGGGGAGGGAATGCTGTCACCTCCGGGTAGGTATTTGTCCCCCTGTGTGCTGAGAGGTTCAGGTTCTTGTCCAGTTCTGGCATTTAGGTCGCCACAGACTAGTACATGTCCCTGGGCCTGGAAATGGTTGATCTCCCCCTCTAGGATGGAGAAGCTGTCTTCATTAAAGCATGGGAATTATATTGGGGGGTATGTACAGTGCATTCAGAAAGTATTCAGACCCCTTGAATAGTTCCAAATTGTGTTAAGTTACAGCCTTATTCTAAAATTTATTAAATAAATAAAAATCCTCAGCAATCTACACACAATACCCCATAATGACAAAGCAAAAACAGGTTTTTAGAAATGTTTGCAAATGTATACAAAATCAACAGAAATACCTTATTTACATAAGTATTCAGACCCTTTGCTATGAGAAGGGGCATAAGTCTGATCTGGGGGGGGGGGCTATATAGGGTGTGGCCAGGGTTTGTTTGGGGGTTGGGGGGGGGAGATGTGGCTGGTGCTGCTGTGGTCTGGATGTAGGTCCTCTTGGCGTGTCACAGGTCCTCAACTGGCAGCTTCATTATTCATTCTAAGTGGATGTAGGTCCTCTTGGCGTGTGTTCTCTCAGTGCAGGTCCCTTCAGGAGGGGGTCTCTCAGGTCTGGAAGGGTGTTTCGCTGGTCTGGGCGGGTTGTCAGTTGCTCTGTTGCTCCTGTGTGAGATTCTGGGGCTGCGGTTGAGTGTGACGTCCTTCAGGGTCCGGCAAAAGTTGTGACTGCTTCCTTATAGAGGTGGACCTGGTCATCAAGGCTGTTTAAGTCCAGGGTGGAGTAGTGGGCCAGGTAGATATTAGGTTTTGAGGCACAGTCCAGCGAAATGCTGTGTGGTGGCAGGGTGGAGATAACCACTTGTGCTTTGGGGAAGAAGTGGAAGAAGCTTTTTCAATCACTCCCTTTAGTGCTGTGGCCACCCTTTCCTGCTGTGTTCTCAGGTCGTTTGTGCCCGTGTGAATTATGATGTGGCTGGGGGACCCTAGTCTGTCCTCTGACAACAGCTCATGGGCATGCCTAGTGTTTGGGGG
>NW_028162449.1:209173-219173 GCF_964263955.1 Coregonus lavaretus | reverse complement strand
AGAGAGAGAGTAGAGACAGAGAGAGAGAGAGAGAGAGAGAGAGAGAGAGAGAGAGAGAGAGAGAGAGAGAGAGAGAGAGAGAGAGAGAGAGAGAGAGAGAGAGAGAGAGAGAGAGAGAGAGAGAGACAGAGAGAGAGAGAGAGAGAGAGAGAGAGAGAGAGAGAGAGAGAGAGAGAGAGAGAGAGAGAGAGAGAGAGAGAGAGAGAGAGAGACAGTAAAATGCTCACCTAGCACAGAGGAACCAGAGTAGGTCTCCTCTCTCTACTATAAACCCATGTGACTGTGAATGTTAGATACAGATACTGGCTGTGTCCCAAATGGTACTCTATTCCCTGTGGGCCCTGGTCAAAAGTAGTGCACTATATAGGGAATAGGGTGGTATTTGGGATGTAGGTATTGTCTGTAATGAGCTTAACTAATGATGCTGAGCCCAGAGCCAAACATACGAAACAGCTTAGGTGACTAATCAAACACACACACACACACACAAACACTCACACTTATGCACGCACAAACAAGCAGGCACACGCACACAGACACACACACGTACACACACACACATGCATACACACATATACACACACACCATTCCACATTAGAGCAGCCTCTATCATTTCTGCAGGTCTTAATGACAGATAGATGAGTCCATTTAAACCTATGAGATTTTCTGACTGCAGAGAGAGAGAGAGAGCTATTAAGATATTTGCACTAAATTCAACGGTCAGTCATTTGATATGCTGGAACCCTTTGTAGATACAATGGAGAGGTAAAAACCAAACACAATACACTGGAGCAGTAGAAACCAAGTATGGACTGTAGAAATTGGTAATGTAGTGTATCTGTATATATATTGGCCATATAGTGTATCTGTATATATATTGGTCATGTAGTGTATCTGTATATATATTGGCCATATAGTGTATCTGTATATATATTGGTCATGTAGTGTATCTGTATATATATTGGCCATATAGTGTATCTGTATATATATTGGTCATGTAGTGTATCTGTATATATATTGGCCATATAGTGTATCTGTATATATATTGGTCATGTAGTGTATCTGTATATATATTGGTCATATAGTGTATCTGTATATATATTGGTCATGTAGTTTATGTGTATATATATTGGTCATGTAGTTTATATGTGTGTTACGGATACATGTATCCTGTATGTGTTTCTTGTGTTTTCCCTCTCCTTCAGCCCTAATCACAGGTGTCCCTTGTGTTCCTGATTGGTGGTCGTTGGGGTGTCCCACCTGTCCGACATCCGTTTGTCTGCTGATTGCTGAGGTGGACCAATCAGTGGACATTCCTCTGCTGATTGCTGAGGTGGACCAATCAGTGGACATTCCTCTGCTGATTGCTGAGGTGGACCAATCAGTGGACATTCCTCTGCTGATTGCTGAGGTGGACCAATCAGTGGACATTCCTCTGCATTGCACCACCTGTTTCAGGTTTTTCAATCACACATCCCCTTGTTTATAAAGCCAGTCAGTTGTGTTTGTAGAGAGAGACTCTTTTCGTTTGTGAGTATGGATACTGTGGTGTCCTGTGTTTTGTGTACTCACTCATTTGTTGGTTACTCTGTTTGTTAACTTTGTTGTGTGTTTCTGGGAAAAGGGGAATTTAAGCAAGTTGCCCTTGGGCGTACATTACCCGTAGGAAGAACATTGTCTAAAAACACCAGTTAGACCTGAGCGGACCAGCCACTGTTTTTTTGTATGGTTAGCAGTAGCTTAGCGGTTCTTGAGGCAGGAAAGATCAGTTTAGGGGTTTTTGACATTATTGTTTCATTCCTTGGGTCCTGCTCAGCCCTTTTCCCCAAACCTTTACAGTGTGTTCATAATAAACGTTTTGTGTTTGACGGTAGTTTATGGTTGTCGGTGTATTTTTGTTCTCCCTGTTCCCGTGTCACTATTCTAATTTGCATGAGTTATGTTACGGTCTCTTTTCCATCCACCCTAGACTTTTAAAGCCACGGGGTTCGTAACATATACAGTGGGGAAAAAAAGTATTCGGTCAGCCACCAATTGTGCAAGTTCTCCCACTTAAAAAGATGAGAGAGGCCTGTAATTTTCATCATAGGTACACGTCAACTATGACAGACAAAATGAGGGAAAAAAATCCAGAAAATCACATTGTAGGATTTTTTATGAATTTATTTGCAAATTATGGTGGAAAATACGTATTTGGTCAATAACAAAAGTTTCTCAATACTTTGTTATATACCCTTTGTTGGCAATGACACAGGTCAAACGTTTTCTGTAAGTCTTCACAAGGTTTTCACACACGGTTGCTGGTATTTTGGCCCATTCCTCCATGCAGATCTCCTCTAGAGCAGTGATGTTTTGGGGCTGTCGCTGGGCAACACGGACTTTCAACTCCCTCCAAAGATTTTCTATGGGGTTGAGATCTGGAGACTGGCTAGGCCACTCCAGGACCTTGAAATGCTTCTTACGAAGCCACTCCTTTGTTGCCCGGGCGGTGTGTTTGGGATCAAACAGCTGAAAGACCCAGCCACGTTTCATCTTCAATGCCCTTGCTGATGGAAGGAGGTTTTCACTCAAAATCTCACGATACATGGCCCCATTCATTCTTTCCTTTACACGGATAAGTCGTCCTGGTCCCTTTGCAGAAAAACAGCCCCAAAGCATGATGTTTCCACCCCCATGCTTCACAGTAGGTATGGTGTTCTTTGGATGCAACTCAGCATTCTTTGTCCTCCAAACACGACGAGTTGAGTTTTTACCAAAAAGTTCTATTTTGGTTTCATCTGACCATATGACATTCTCCCAATCCTCTTCTGAATCATCCAAATGCACTCTAGCTAACTTCAGACGGGCCTGGACATGTACTGGCTTAAGCAGGGGGACACGTCTGGCACTGCAGGATTTGAGTCCCTGGTGGCGTTGTGTGTTACTGATGGTAGGCTTTGTTACTTTGGTCCCAGCTCTCTGCAGGTCATTCACTAGGTCCCCCCGTGTGGTTCTGGGATTTTTGCTCACCGTTCTTGTGATCATTTTGACCCCACGGGGTGAGATCTTGCGTGGAGCCCCAGATCGAGGTAGATTATCAGTGGTCTTGTATGTCTTCCATTTCCTAACAATTGTTCCCACAGTTGATTTCTTCAAAGCAAGCTGCTTACCTATTGCAGATTCAGTCTTCCCAGCCTGGTGCAGGTCTACAATTTTGTTTCTGGTGTCCTTTGACAGCTCTTTGGTCTTGGCCATAGTGGAGTTTGGAGTGTGACTGTTTGAGGTTGTGGACAGGTGTCTTTTATACTGATAACAAGTTCAAACAGGTGCCATTAATACAGGTAACGAGTGGAGGACAGAGGAGCCTCTTAAAGAAGAAGTTACAGGTCTGTGAGAGCCAGAAATCTTGCTTGTTTGTAGGTGACCAAATACTTATTTTCCACCATAATTTGCAAATAAATTCATTAAAAATCCTACAATGTGATTTTCTGGATTTTTTTTCCTCAATTTGTCTGTCATAGCTGACGTGTACCTATGATGAAAATTACAGGCCTCTCTCATCTTTTTAAGTGGGAGAACTTGCACAATTGGTGGCTGACTAAATACTTTTTTTCCCCACTGTAAACACCATGGGCCACGCAGCCATCATACCGTTCAGGAAGGAGACGTGTTCTATCTCCTAGAGATGAACGTACTTTGGTGCGAAAAGTGCAAATCAATCCCAGAACAACAGCAAAGGACCTTGTGAAGATGCTGGGGGAAACAGGTACAAAAGTATCTATATCCACAGTAAAACAAGTCTTATATCGACATAACCTGAAAGGCCGCTCAGCAAGGAAGAAGCCACTGCTCCAAAACCGCCATAAAAAAGCCAGACTACAGTTTGCAACTGCACATGGGAACAAAGATCGTACTTTTTGGAGAAATGTCCTCTGGTCTGATGAAACAAATATAGAACTGTTTGGCCATAATGACCATCGTTAAGATTGGAAGAAAAAGGGGTAGGCTTGCAAGCCGAAGAACACCATCCCAACCGTGAAGCACGGGGGTTGCAGCATCATGCTGTGGGGGTGCTTTGCTGCAGGAGGGACTGGTACACTTCACAAAATAGATGGCATCATGAGGAAGGAAAATGATGTAGATATATTGAAGCAACATCTCAAGACATCAGTCAGGAAGTTAAAGCTTGGTCGCAAATGGGTCTTCCAAATGGACAATGACCCCAAGCATACTTCCAAAGTTGTGGCAAAATGGCTTACGGACAACAAAGTCAAGGTATTGGAGTGGCCATCACAAAGCCCTGACCTCAATCCTATAGAACATTTGTGGGCAGAACTGAAAAGCGTGTGCGAGTAAGGAGGCCTACAAACCTGATTCCGTTACACCAGCTCTGTCAGGAGGAATGGGCCAGAATTCACCCAACTTATTGTGGGAAGCTTGTGGAAGGCTACCCGAAACGTTTGACCCAAGTTATACAATTTAAAGGCAATGTAACCAAATACTAATTGAGTGTATGTAAACTTCTGACCCACTGGGAATGTGATGAAAGAAATAAAAGCTGAAATAAATCATTCTCTCTACTATTATTCTGACATTTCACATTCTTAAAATAAAGTGGTGATCCTAACTTACCTAAGACAGGGAATTTTTACTAGGATTGAATGTCAGGAATTGTGAAAAACTGAGTTTAAATGTATTTGGCTAAGGTGTATGTAAACTTCGGACTTCAACTGTAAGTATTAAAGGTAAAAGTAAAAGTATAAATCACTTCATATTCCTTATATAAAGCAAACCAGATGGCATCATTTTCTCGTTTTTGTTTTTAAATTTACGGATAGCCAGGGGCACACTCCAACACTCAGACTTAATTTACAAACAAAGCATGTGTTTAGTGAGTCTGCCAGATCTGGGGCAGTAGGGATGACCAGGATATGTTGTCTTGATAAATGTGTGAATTTTCCTGTCCTGCTAAGCATTCAAAATGTAACAAAACATAGTGCCCTCAAAGCTCATCACTAAGCTAAGGATCCTGGGACTAAACACCTCCCTCTGCAACTGGATCCTGGACTTCCTGACGGGCCGCCCCCAGGTGGTAAGGGTAGGTAACAACACATCTGCCACACTGATCCTCAATACGGGGGCCCCTCAGGGGTGCGTGCTCAGTCCGCTCCTGTACTCCCTGTTCACCCATGACTGCATGGCCAGGCACGACTCCAACACCATCATTTAGTTTGCCGACGACACAACAGTGGTAGGCCTGATCACCGACAACGATGAGACAGCCTATAGGGAGGAGGTCAGAGACCTGGCCGTGTGGTGCCAGGATAACAACCTCTCCCTCAACGTGACCATGATTAGCTGTTTAGGAGTCTTATGGCTTGGGGGTAGAAGCTGTTGAGAAGCAACATACTGTACGTCATGTCTAGACGCCTTCCAGATATCAATACCTTTTATGGCTTATCATGGCTATCTCTCTACCCCATCTAATCACTATAACAGGGTGATTATCATGGCTATCTCTCTGCCCCATCTAATCCCTAAAACAGGGTGATTATCATGGTTATCTCTCTGCCCCATCTAATCACTATAACAGGGTGATTATCATGGCTATCTTTCTGCCCCATCTAATCACTATAACAGGGTGATTATCATGGCTATCTCTCTGCCCCATCTAATCACTATAACAGGGTGATTATCATGGCTATCTCTCTGCCCCATCTAATCACTATAACAGGGTGATTATCATGGATATCTCTCTGCCCCATCTAATCACTAAAACAGGGTGATTATCATGGTTATCTCTCTGCCCCATCTAATCACTATAACAGGGTGATTATCATGGCTATCTCTCTGCCCCACCTAATCGCTATAACAGGGTGATTATCATGGCTATCTCTCTGCCCCATCTAATCACTATAACAGGGTGATTATCATGGCTATCTCTCTGCCCCATCTAATCGCTATAACAGGGTGATTATCAAGGCTATCTCTCTGCCCCATCTAATCGCTATAACAGGGTGATTATCATGGCTATCTCTCTGCCCCATCTAATCACTAAAACAGGGTGATTATCAAGGCTATCTCTCTGCCCCATCTAATCACTATAACAGGGTGATTATCAAGGCTATCTCTCTGCCCCATCTAATCACTATAACAGGGTGATTATCAAGGCTATCTCTCTGCCCCATCTAATCACTATAACAGGGTGATTATCAAGGCTATCTCTCTGCCCCATTTAATCACTATAACAGGGTGATTATCAAGGCTATCTCTCTGCCCCATCTAATCACTATAACAGGGTGATTATCATGGCTATCTCTCTGCCCCATCTAATCACTATAACAGGGTGATTATCAAGGCTATCTCTCTGCCCCATCTAATCACTATAATAGGGTGATTATCATGTCTATCTCTCTGCCCCATCTAATCACTATAACAGGGTGATTATCAAGGCTATCTCCCTGCCCCACCTAATCGCTATAACATGGTGATTAGCATGGCTATCTCTCTGCCCCATCTAATCACTATAATAGGGTGATTATCAAGGCTATCTCTCTGCCCCATCTAATCGCTATAACAGGGTGATTATCAAGGCTATCTCTCTGCCCCATCTAATTGCTATAACAGGGTGATTATCAAGGCTATCTCTCTGCCCCATCTAATCACTATAACAGGGTGATTATCAAGGCTATCTCTCTGCCCCATCTAATCACTATAACAGGGTGATTATCAAGGCTATCTCTCTGCCCCATCTAATCACTATAACAGGGTGATTATCATGGCTATCTTTCTGCCCCATCTAATCACTATAACAGGGTGATTAACATGGCTATCTCTCTGCCCCATCTAATCACTATAACAGGGTGATTATCATGGCTATCTCTCTGCCCCATCTAATCACTATATAAGGGTGATTATCATGGCTATCTCTCTGCCCCATCTAATCACTATAACAGGGTGATTATCATGGCTATCTCTCTGCCCCATCTAATCACTATATAAGGGTGATTATCATGGCTATCTCTCTGCCCCATCTAATCACTATAACAGGGTGATTATCAAGGCTATCTCTCTGCCCCATCTTGTTCTGTGTTCCATGTTACATCACCAAGTGATCAATATCATGGACTCGCTCTCTCTCTCTCTCTCTCTCTCTCTCTCTCTCTCTCTCTCTCTCTCTCGCGCTCGCTCGCTCTCTCTGTCTCTCTCTCTCTCTCTCTCTCTCTGTCTCTCTCCTCTCTGTCTCTCTCTCTCTCTCTCTGTCTCTCTCACAGGAGGAGTATCATATTTTCAGTTTTAATAAAAGTTATATTCTGTCTCATTCACTGTCTTTAAATCAATCTTTATTACTTTCATTTGAAACATAAACACGTCTGTCGTTCACCGTCTGTTTGTCATTATTCTTAAGTGCATAAACAATCCGTCTGACTGGCGTTATTACTCTCTATCTTCTGTATGACAGGAACAATATAGACCATCTGTTGAAGTGGTTCAGATAAATTACTGTTATCTACCTGTTATCAAACACCTCCTGGTAGGATCATCCTGTGTGTGTGTGTGTGTGTGTGTGTGTGTGTGTGTGTGTGTGTGTGTGTGTGTGTGTGTGTGTGTGTGTGTGTGTGTGTGTGTGTGTGTGTGTGTGTGTGTGTAAGCTGGTACCATTCACCAGTAAATCTGTGGTATTTATTGAGCCCAGGTACCACTGTAATAGATAGATGCTGTGTCATGCCAGAGCTCTCTTCATGCATCTTTAAACCAGACACCTTGTTTCCTTTAATTCAACAATGGTACAGCACAGTAAGCGTGTGTGTCACTGTTATCTACCTGTTATCAACCACCTCCTGGTTCCAACCATGTGATGAGTGTGATGGAAGGAGGCAGGCGCAGGAGGGTAATCACCGAATACAGAGTTTATTCCTTCGTGGACACACAAATGCGCTCAAATAGCGATCAACGAAACAGGAACAGGGAAGACTCTCATCCCTGGCAAATACACTGTAACGGTAGAATCCAATAATACATAGGCACAGGGGGAAATCTACCCTGGCAACAAAATGACATGAGTTGCTCCACCGAGCTACACTACTCTCACAATAAACAATCACCCACAAGGACAAGGGGGGCAGAGGGAACACTTATACACGGACTAATGAGGGTATTAGAACCAGGTGTGTGTGATTGACAAGACAAGACAAATGTGATGACGATTGGGGCGGCAGTGGTTGGTAAACCGGTGACGACGAACGCCGAAGCAAGGAGGGGAGGCAGAAGTTGTGACAAACCACCGGTTCCTCCTGAGTCTTTAGAAGGGGTCCCTTGGAACGGGATGAGACACAGGATGGGAGGTATTGGCAAAAAATGTTTATGAGGGGGTAGATCAACTATAATATTGCAGATAGATTGTGGCTTCCATCAATTTAATTGTCTACCTCATTTCCAATCCACCATATATATTAATGTGTATATATATTTTTTTGTGTGTGTGTATATACACACATTATATACACACATTATATATATACAGTGAGGGAAAAAAGTATTTGATCCCCTGCTGATTTTGTACGTTTGCCCACTGACAAAGAAATTATCAGTCTATAATTTTAATGGTAGGTTTATTTGAACCGTGAGAGACAGAATAACAACAACAAAAATCCAGAAAAACGCATGTCAAAAATGTTATAAATTGATTTGCATTTTAATGAGGGAAATAAGTATTTGACCCCCTCTCAATCAGAAAGATTTCTGGCTCCCAGGTGTCTTTTATACAGGTAATGAGCTGAGATTAGGAGCACACTCTTAAAGGGAGTGCTCCTAATCTCAGTTTGTTACCTGTATAAAAGACACCTGTCCACAGAAGCAATCAATCAATCAGATTCCAAACTCTCCACCATGGCCAAGACCAAAGAGCTCTCCAAGGATGTCAGGGACAAGATTGTAGACCTACACAAGGCTGGAATGGGCTACAAGACCATTGCCAAGCAGCTTGGTGAGAAGGTGACAACAGTTGGTGCGATTATTCGCAAATGGAAGAAACACAAAAGAACTGTCAATCTCCCTCGGCCTGGGGCTCCATGCAATATCTCACCTCGTGGAGTTGCAATGATCATGAGAACGGTGAGGAATCAGCCCAAAACTACCAGGGAGCATCTTGTCAATGATCGCAAGGCAGCTGGGACCATAGTCACCAAGAAAACAGTTGGTAACACACTACGCCGTGAAGGACTGAAATACTGCAGCGCCCGCAAGGTCCCCCTGCTCAAGAAAGCACATAAACATGCCCGTCTGAAGTTTGCCAATGAACATCTGAATGATTCAGAGGAGAACTGGGTGAAAGTGTTGAGGTCAGATGAGACCAAAATGGAGCTCTTTGTCATCAACTCAACTCGCCGTGTTTGGAGGAGGAGGAATGCTGCCTATGACCCCAAGAACACCATCCCCACCGTCAAGCATGGAGGTGGAAACATTATACTTTTGGGGTGTTTTTCTGCTAAGGGGACAGGACAACTTCACCGCATCAAATGGACGATGGACGGGGCCATGTACCATCAAATCTTGGGTGAGAACCTCCTTCCCTCAGCCAGGGCATTGAAAATGGGTTGTGGATGGGTATTCCAGCATGACAATGACCCAAAACACACGGCCAAGGCAACAAAGGAGTGGCTCAAGAAGAAGCACATTAAGGTCCTGGAGTGGCCTAGCCTCTAAAACCGGTAGCGTATATATTTTTAAAAATATATTTTCCTTTATTATTTTCCTCCATCCTAACCCTACCACCCGTAATCTAATTGGAGTAAACTAATGGACAACAACACTTAGTCTTCTACCTCCAGCTTATACAGTGGGGAGAACAAGTATTTGATACACTGCCGATTTTGCAGGTGTTCCTCAATGATCATGAGGAAGTTGAGGGATCAGCCCAGAACTACACGGCAGGACCTGGTCAATGACCTGAAGAGAGCTGGGACCACAGTCTCAAAGAAAACCATTAGTAACACACTATGCCGTCATGGATTAAAATCC
>NW_028162449.1:181673-204173 GCF_964263955.1 Coregonus lavaretus | reverse complement strand
TCTACACTGTCAGCCTGTTCTACATTATCAGCCTGTTCCACACTGTCAGCCTGTTCTACATTATTAACCTGTTCTACACTGTCACCCTGTTCTACATTATCAGCCTTTTCTACATTATTAACCTGTTCTACATTATTAACCTGTTCTATATTGTCAGCCTTTTCTACATTATTAACCTGTTCTACGCTGTCAGCCTTGTCTACACTGTCAGCCTGTTCTGCACTGTCAGCCTGTTCTACACTGTCACCCTGTTCTACACTGTCACCCTGTTCTACATTATCAGCCTGTTCTACATTATTAACCTGTTGTACATTATTAACCTGTTCTACACTGTCAGCCTGTTCTACACTATCCCCCTGTTCTACATTATCAGCCTGTTCTACATTATTAACCTGTTCTATACTGTCAGCCTGTTCTACATTATTAATCTGTTCTACGCTGTCAGCCTTTTCTACGTTATCAGCCTGTTCTACATTATCAGCCTGTTCTACACTGGCGGCCTGTTCCACACTGTCAGCCTGTTCTACACTGTCAGCCTGTTCTACACTGTCAGCCTGTTCTAAACTGTCAGCCTGTTCTACGTTATCAGCCTGTTCTACACTGTCAGCCTGTTCAACACTGTCAGCCTGTTCTATACTGTCAGCCTGTTCTACATTATTAACCTGTTCTACATTGTCAGCCTGTTCTACGTTATCAGCCTGTTCTACACTGTCAGCCTGTTCTACGTTATCAGCCTGTTCTACACTATTAACCTGTTCTACACTGTCAGCCTGTTCTACACTGTCACCATGTTCTACATTATCAGCCTTTTCTACATTATTAACCTGTTCTACATTATTAACCTGTTCTACATTGTCAGCCTTTTCTACATTATTAACCTGTTCTACGCTGTCAGCCTTGTCTACACTGTCAGCCTGTTCTGCACTGTCAGCCTGTTCTACACTGTCACCCTGTTCTACATTATCAGCCTGTTCTACATTATTAACCTGTTCTACATTATTAACCTGTTCTACACTGTCAGCCTGTTCTACACTATCCCCCTGTTCTACATTATCAGCCTGTTCTACATTATTAATCTGTTCTACGCTGTCAGCCTTTTCTATGTTATCAGCCTGTTCTACATTATAAGCTTGTTCTACACTGTCGGCCTGTTCCACACTGTCAGCCTGTTCTACACTTTCAGCCTGTTCTACACTGTCAGCCTGTTCTACATTATTAACCTGTTCTACATTATTAACCTGTGCTACATTATCAACCTGTTCTACGTTATCAGCCTGTTCTACACTGTCAGCGTGTTCTACGCTGTCAGCCTTTTCTACACTGTCAGCCTGTTTTATGTTTTCAGGCTGTTCTACATTATCAGCCTGTTCTACATTGTCAGCCTGTTCTACATTATCAGCCTGTTCCACACTGTCAGCTTGTTCTACATTATTAACCTGTTCTACACTGTCACCCTGTTCTACATTATCAGCCTTTTCTACATTATTAACCTGTTCTACATTATTAACCTGTTCTATATTGTCAGCCTTTTCTACATTATTAACCTGTTCTACGCTGTCAGCCTTGTCTACACTGTCAGCCTGTTCTGCACTGTCAGCCTGTTCTACACTGTCACCCTGTTCTACACTGTCACCCTGTTCTACATTATCAGCCTGTTCTACATTATTAACCTGTTGTACATTATTAACCTGTTCTACACTGTCAGCCTGTTCTACACTATCCCCCTGTTCTACATTATCAGCCTGTTCTACATTATTAACCTGTTCTATACTGTCAGCCTGTTCCACACTGTCAGCCTGTTCTACACTGTCAGCCTGTTCTACATTATTAACCTGTTCTACATTATTAACCTGTTCTACATTGTCAGCCTGTTCTACGTTATCAGCCTGTTCTACACTGTCAGCGTGTTCTACGCTGTCAGCCTTTTCTACACTGTCAGCCTGTTTTATGTTTTCAGCCTGTTCTACATTATCAGCCTGTTCTACACTGTCAGCCTGTTCTACATTATCAGCCTGTTCTCTACTGTCAGCCTGTTCTACATTATTAACCTGTTCTACACTGTCACCCTGTTCTACATTATCAGCCTTTTCTACATTATTAACCTGTTCTACATTGTCAGCCTGTTCTACATTATTAACCTGTTCTACACTGTCAGCCTGTTCTACACTATCCCCCTGTTTTACATTATCAGCCTGTTCTACATTATTAACCTGTTCTACACTGTCAGACTGTTCTACATTATTAATCTGTTCTACGCTGTCAGCCTTTTCTACGTTATCAGCCTGTTCTACATTATCAGCCTGTTCTACACTGTCGGCCTGTTCCACACTGTCAGCCTGTTCTACACTGTCAGCCTGTTCTACATTATCAGCCTGTTCTACGTTATCAGCCTGTTCTACACTGTCAGCCTGTTCTACACTGTCAGCCTGTTCTATACTGTCAGCCTGTTCTATATTATTAACCTGTTCTACATTGTCAGCCTGTTCTACATTATCAGCCTGTTCTACACTGTCAGCCTGTTCTACACTGTCAGCCTTTTCTACACTGTCAGCCTGTTCTACGTTATCAGCCTGTTCTACACTGTCAGCCTGTTCTACACTGTCAGCCTGTTCTACATTGTCAGCCTGTTCTAAACTGTCAGCCTGTTCTACGTTATCAACCTGTTCTACATTATCAGCCTGTTCTACACTGTCAGCCTGTTCCACACTGTCAGCCTGTTCTACACTGTTAGCCTGTTCTACACTATCAGCCTGTTCTACGTTATCAGCCTGTTCTACACTGTCTGCCTGTTCTACATTATCAGCCTGTTCTACACTGTCAGCCTGTTCCACACTGTCAGCCTGTTCTACACTGTCAGCCTGTTCTACACTATCAGCCTGTTATACGTTATCAGCCTGTTCTACGTTATCAGCCTGTTCTACACTGTCAGCCTGTTCTACACTGTCAGCCTGTTCTACATTATCAGCCTGTTCTACGTTATCAGCCTGTTCTACACTGTCAGCCTGTTCTACGTTATCAGCCTGTTCTACACTATTAACCTGTTCTACACTGTCAGCCTGTTCTACACTGTCACCATGTTCTACATTATCAGCCTTTTCTACATTATTAACCTGTTCTACATTATTAACCTGTTCTACATTGTCAGCCTTTTCTACATTATTAACCTGTTCTACGCTGTCAGCCTTGTCTACACTGTCAGCCTGTTCTGCACTGTCAGCCTGTTCTACACTGTCACCCTGTTCTACATTATCAGCCTGTTCTACATTATTAACCTGTTCTACATTATTAACCTGTTCTACACTGTCAGCCTGTTCTACATTATCCCCCTGTTCTACATTATCAGCCTGTTCTACATTATTAACCTGTTCTATACTGTCAGCCTGTTCTACATTATTAATCTGTTCTACGCTGTCAGCCTTTTCTATGTTATCAGCCTGTTCTACATTATAAGCTTGTTCTACACTGTCGGCCTGTTCCACACTGTCAGCCTGTTCTACACTTTCAGCCTGTTCTACACTGTCAGCCTGTTCTACATTATTAACCTGTTCTACATTATTAACCTGTGCTACATTATCAACCTGTTCTACGTTATCAGCCTGTTCTACACTGTCAGCGTGTTCTACGCTGTCAGCCTTTTCTACACTGTCAGCCTGTTTTATGTTTTCAGGCTGTTCTACATTATCAGCCTGTTCTACATTGTCAGCCTGTTCTACATTATCAGCCTGTTCCACACTGTCAGCTTGTTCTACATTATTAACCTGTTCTACACTGTCACCCTGTTCTACATTATCAGCCTTTTCTACATTATTAACCTGTTCTACATTATTAACCTGTTCTATATTGTCAGCCTTTTCTACATTATTAACCTGTTCTACGCTGTCAGCCTTGTCTACACTGTCAGCCTGTTCTGCACTGTCAGCCTGTTCTACACTGTCACCCTGTTCTACACTGTCACCCTGTTCTACATTATCAGCCTGTTCTACATTATTAACCTGTTGTACATTATTAACCTGTTCTACACTGTCAGCCTGTTCTACACTATCCCCCTGTTCTACATTATCAGCCTGTTCTACATTATTAACCTGTTCTATACTGTCAGCCTGTTCTACATTATTAATCTGTTCTACGCTGTCAGCCTTTTCTACGTTATCAGCCTGTTCTACATTATCAGCCTGTTCTACACTGGCGGCCTGTTCCACACTGTCAGCCTGTTCTACACTGTCAGCCTGTTCTAAACTGTCAGCCTGTTCTACACTGTCAGCCTGTTCTACGTTATCAGCCTGTTCTACACTGTCAGCCTGTTCTACACTGTCAGCCTGTTCTATACTGTCAGCCTGTTCTACATTATTAACCTGTTCTACATTGTCAGCCTGTTCTACGTTATCAGCCTGTTCTACACTGTCAGCGTGTTCTACGCTGTCAGCCTTTTCTACACTGTCAGCCTGTTTTATGTTTTCAGCCTGTTCTACATTATCAGCCTGTTCTACACTGTCAGCCTGTTCTACATTATCAGCCTGTTCTCTACTGTCAGCCTGTTCTACATTATTAACCTGTTCTACACTGTCACCCTGTTCTACATTATCAGCCTTTTCTACATTATTAACCTGTTCTACATTGTCAGCCTGTTCTACATTATTAACCTGTTCTACATTGTCAGCCTGTTCTACACTATCCCCCTGTTCTACATTATCAGCCTGTTCTACATTATTAACCTGTTCTACACTGTCAGCCTGTTCTACATTATTAATCTGTTCTACGCTGTCAGCCTTTTCTACGTTATCAGCCTGTTCTACATTATCAGCCTGTTCTACACTGTCGGCCTGTTCCACACTGTCAGCCTGTTCTACACTGTCAGCCTGTTCTACATTATCAGCCTGTTCTACGTTATCAGCCTGTTCTACACTGTCAGCCTGTTCTACACTGTCAGCCTGTTCTATACTGTCAGCCTGTTCTATATTATTAACCTGTTCTACATTGTCAGCCTGTTCTACGTTATCAGCCTGTTCTACACTGTCAGCGTGTTCTACGCTGTCAGCCTTTTCTACACTGTCAGCCTGCTTTATGTTATCAGCCTGTTCTACATTATCAGCCTGTTCTACACTGTCAGCCTGTTCTACGTTATCAGCCTGTTCTACACTGTCAGCCTGTTCTACACTGTCAGCCTGTTCTATGTTATCAGCCTGTTCTACACTGTCAGCCTGTTCTACACTGTCAGCCTGTTCTACATTGTCAGCCTGTTCTAAACTGTCAGCCTGTTCTACATTATTAACCTGTTCAACACTGTCAGCCTGTTCTACAATGTCAGCCTGATCTACATTATTAACCTGTTCTACACTGTCAGCCTGTTCTACACTGTCAGCCTGTTCTACGTTATCAGCCTGTTCTACACTATCAGCCTGTTCTACACTGTCAACCTGTTTTACACTGTCAGCCTGTTCTACATTATTAACCTGTTCTACACTGTCACCCTGTTTTACATTATCACCCTGTTCTACACTATCAGCCTGTTCTACACTATCAGCCTGTTCTACACTGTCACCATGTTCTACACTGTCAGCCTGTTCTACATTATCAGCCTGTCCTACATTATTAACCTGTTCTACACTGTCACCCTGTTTTACATTATCAGCCTGTTCTACACTATCAGCCTGTTCTACACTATCAGCCTGTTCTACACTGTCACCATGTTCTACACTGTCAGCCTGTTCTACATTATCAGCCTGTCCTACATTATAAACCTGTTCTACACTTTCACCCTGTTTTACATTATCAGCCTGTTCTACGTTATCAGCCTGTTCTACACTGTCACCATGTTCTACACTGTCAGCCTGTTCTACACTGTCTGCCTGTTCTACGTTATCAGCCTGTTCTACACTGTCAGCCTGTTCCACACTGTCAGCCTGTTCACACTGTCAGCCTGTTCTACACTGTCAGTCTGTTCTACATTTTCAGTCTGTTCTACATTGTCAGCCTGTTCTACGTTATCTGCTTGTTCTACATTATCAGCCTGTTCTACACTGTCAGCCTGTTCCACACTGTCAGCCTGTTCTACACTGTCAGCCTGTTCTACATTATTAGCCTGTTCTACATTATCAGCCTGTTCTACGTTATCAGCCTGTTCTACACTGTCAGCCTGTTCTACACTGTCAGCCTGTTCTACACTATCAGCCTGTTCTACACTGTCAGCCTGTTCGACACTGTCAGCCTGTTCTACATTATTAGCCTGTTCTACATTATCAGCCTGTTCTACGTTTTCAGCCTGTTCTACGTTATCAGCCTGTTCTACATTGTCAGCCTGTTCTACACTGTCAGCCTGATCTACACTGTCAGCATGTTCTACATTATCAGCCTGTTCTACATTATCAGCCTGTTCTACACTGTCAGCCTGTTCTATACTGTCAGCCTGTTCTACGTTATCAGCCTGTTCTACGTTATCAGCCTGTTCTATGTTATCAGCCTGTTCTACACTGTCAGCCTGTTCTACGTTATAAGCCTGTTCTACACTGTCAGCCTGTTCTACGTTATCAGCCTGTTCTACACTGTCAACCTGTTTTACACTGTCAGCCTGTTCTACATTATTAACCTGTTCTACACTGTCACCCTGTTTTACATTATCAGCCTGTTCTACACTATCAGCCTGTTCTACACTATCAGCCTGTTCTACACTGTCACCATGTCTACACTGTCAGCCTGTTCTACATTATCAGCCTGTCCTACATTATTAACCTGTTCTACACTGTCACCCTGTTTTACATTATCAGCCCGTTCTACACTCTCAGCCTGTTCTACACTATCAGCCTGTTCTACACTGTCACCATGTTCTACACTGTCAGCCTGTTCTACATTATCAGCCTGTCCTACATTATTAACCTGTTCTACACTGTCACCCTGTTTTACATTATCAGCCTGTTCTACAGTCAGCATGTTCTACACTGTCAGCCTGTTTTACACTGTCAGCCTGTTCTACGTTATCAGCCTGTTCGACATTATCAGCCTGTTCCACACTATCAGCCTGTTCCACACTGTCAGCCTGTTCTACACTGTCAGCTTGTTCTACATTATCAGCCTGTTCTGCACTGTCAGCCTGTTCTACACTGTCAGCCTGTTCTACGTTGTCAGTCTGTTCTACATTTTTAGTCTGTTCTACATTGTCAGCCTGTTCTACGTTATCAGCTTGTTCTACATTATCAGCCTGTTCTACACTGTCAGCCTGTTCCACACTGTCAGCCTGTTCTACACTGTCAGCCTGTTCTACACTGTCAGCCTGTTCTACATTATTAACCTGTTCTACATTATCAGCCTGTTCTACATTATCAGCCTGTTCTACACTGTCAGCCTGTTCTACACTATCAGCCTGTTCTACACTGTCAGCCTGTTCTACACTGTCAGCCTGTTCTACGTTATCAGCCTGTTCTACGTTATCAGCCTGTTCTACATTGTCAGCCTGTTCTACACTGTCAGCCTGTTCTACACTGTCAGCCTGTTCTACACTGTCAGCTTGTTCTACACTATCAGCCTGTTCTACATTATTAACCTGTTCTACATTATCAGCCTGTTCTACATTATCAGCCTGTTCTACACTGTCAGCCTGTTCTACACTGTCAGCCTGTTCTACGTTATCAGCCTGTTCTACTTTATCAGCCTGTTCTACATTGTCAGCCTGTTCTACACTGTCAGCCTGTTCTACACTGTCAGCCTGTTCTACACTGTCAGCCTGTTCTACATTATCAGCCTGTTCTACATTATCAGCCTGTTCTACACTGTCAGCCTGTTCTATACTGTCAGCCTGTTCTACACTGTCAGCCTGTTCTACGTTATCAGCCTGTTCTACGTTATCAGCCTGTTCTACACTGTCAGCCTGTTCTACATTATCAGCCTGTTCTACATTGTCAGCCTTTTCTACACTGTCAGCCTGTTCTACACTGTCAGCCTGTTCTACGTTATCAGCCTGTTCTACGTTATCAGCCTGTTCTACGTTATCAGCCTGTTCTACACTGTCAGCCTGTTCTACGTTATCAGCCTGTTCTACATTATCAGCCTGTTCTACATTATCAGCCTGTTCTACACTGTCAGCCTGTTCTACATTATCAGCCTGTTCTACACTGTCAGCCTGTTCTACGTTATCAGCCTGTTCTACATTATCAGCCTGTTCTACACTGTCAGCATGTTCTACGTTATCAGCCTGTTCTACACTGTCAGCCTGTTCTACGTTATCAGCCTGTTCTACATTATCAGCCTGTTCTACATTATCAGCCTGTTCTACATTATCAGCCTGTTCTACACTGTCAGCCTGTTCTACATTATCAGCCTGTTCTACACTGTCATCCTGTTCTACGTTATCAGCCTGTTCTACATTATCAGCCTGTTCTACACTGTCAGCATGTTCTACGTTATCAGCCTGTTCTACACTGTCAGCCTGTTCTACGTTATCAGCCTGTTCTACATTATCAGCCTGTTCTACATTATCAGGCTGTTCTACACTGTCAGCCTGTTCTACACTGTCAGCCTGTTCTACACTGTCAGCCTGTTCAACGTTATCAGCCTGTTCTACGTTATCAGCCTGTTCTACGTTATCAGCCTGTTCTACACTGTCAGCCTGTTCTACGTTATCAGCCTGTTCTACGTTATCTGCCTGTTCTACACTGTCAGCCTGTTCTTCATTATTAGCCTGTTCTACCTCTGTGCTTCTGCTAAGCTACAACAAAAATACAGAAGAACAATGGCTGCCTAAATGTCTACACTCTACTAACACAACTGAAGTAAAGTTTGAATAAATGTCTGCACTCTATCAACACAACTGAAGTAAAGTTTTAATAAATGTTTACACACCACCAACAAAACTGAAGTATAGTCTGAATTAATATCTTCAATCTACCAACCAAACTGAAGTAAAGTCTGAATAAATGTCTTCACACTACCAAGACAAAAGAAGCAAAGACTGAAGTGTCTGCACTCCTCCAACAAAACTGAAGTAAAGTCTGAATAAATGTCTGAAATCTATCAACAAAACTGAAGCAATGTCTGAATAAAAGTCTGCATTCTAAATACAAAACTGAAATAAAGTCTGAATAAATGTCTACACACTAACAACAAATTTGAAGTAAAGTATAAATGTGTCACGATCGTTGAGAGACGGGTCAGACCAAGGTGCAGCGTGGTATGAGAGACGGGTCAGACCAAGGTGCAGCGTGGTATGAGAGACGGGTCAGACCAAGGTGCAGCGTGGTATGAGAGACGGGTCAGACCAAGGTGCAGCGTGGTATGAGAGACGGGTCAGACCAAGGTGCAGCGTGGTATGAGAGACGGGTCAGACCAAGGTGCAGCGTGGTATGAGAGACGGGTCAGACCAAGTTGCAGCGTGGAATGAGAGACGGGTCAGACCAAGGTGCAGCGTGGTATGAGAGACGGGTCAGACCAAGGTGCAGCGTGGTATGAGAGACGGGTCAGACCAAGGTGCAGCGTGGTATGAGAGACGGGTCAGACCAAGTTGCAGCGTGGAATGAGAGACGGGTCAGACCAAGGTGCAGCGTGGTATGAGAGACGGGTCAGACCAAGGTGCAGCGTGGTATGAGAGACGGGTCAGACCAAGTTGCAGCATTGAATGAGAGACGGGTCAGACCAAGGTGCAGCGTGGTATGAGAGACGGGTCAGACCAAGGTGCAGCGTGGTATGATAGACGGGTCAGACCAAGGTGCAACATGGTATGAGAGACGGGTCAGACCAAGGTGCAGCGTGGTATGAGAGACGGGTCAGACCAAGGTGCAGCGTGGTATGAGAGACGGGTCAGACCAAGGTGCAGCGTGGTATGAGAGACGGGTCAGACCAAGGTGCAGCGTGGTATGAGATACGGGTCAGACCAAGGTGCAGCGTGGTATGAGAGACGGGTCAGACCAAGATGCAGCGTGGTATGAGAGACGGGTCAGACCAAGGTGCAGCGTGGTATGAGAGACGGGTCAGACCAAGGTGCAGCGTGGTATGAGAGATGGTCAGACCAAGGTGCAGCGTGGTATGAGAGACGGGTCAGACCAAGGTGCAGCGTGGTATGAGAGACGGGTCAGACCAAGGTGCAGCGTGGTATGAGAGACGGGTCAGACCAAGGTGCAACGTGGTATGAGAGATGGGTCAGACCAAGGTGCAGCGTGGTATGAGAGACGGGTCAGACCAAGGTGCAGCGTGGTATGAGAGACGGGTCAGACCAAGGTGCAACGTGGTATGAGAGACGCGTCAGACCAAGGTGCAGCGTGGTATGAGAGACGGGTCAGACCAAGGTGCAGCGTGGTATGAGAGACGGGTCAGACCAAGGTGCAGCGTGGTATGAGAGACGGGTCAGACCAAGGTGCAGCGTGGTATGAGAGATGGGTCAGACCAAGGTGCAGCGTGGTATGAGAGACGGGTCAGACCAAGGTGCAGCGTGGTATGAGAGACGGGTCAGACCAAGGTGCAGCGTGGTATGAGAGACGGGTCAGACCAAGGTGCAGCGTGGTATGAGAGACGGGTCAGACCAAGGTGCAGCGTGGTATGAGAGACGGGTCAGACCAAGGTGCAGCGTGGTATGAGAGACGGGTCAGACCAAGGTGCAGCGTGGTATGAGAGACGGGTCAGACCAAGGTGCAGCGTGGTATGAGAGACGGGTCAGACCAAGGTGCAGCGTGGTATGCGAACATGTTTATTAGAACAATAAACACAGACAAAACTACAAAAGGCAATGAACCGTGACGTCGGAAGGTTAAACACAAACAAGCCAAACACACCGAAACACAAACAAGATCCCACAATAAAGGTAGGCAACCAGGCTACCTAAGTATGATCCCCAATCAGAGACAACGAGCGACAGCTGCCTCTGATTGGGAATCACACCCGGCCGAACATAGAAATACAAACCTTGAACTAACCATAGACATACACATAGAAACTCACGCCCTGACCAAACCAACTAAAGACAACCGGCCTCTCAAGGTCAGGGCGTGACAAAATGTTTGCACTATATCAACAAAACTGAATTAAAGTTTGAATAAATGTTTGCACTCTACCAACAAAATTGAAGTACATTCTGAATAAATGTCTGAATTCTCCCAACAAATCTGAAATCTACCAACAAAATTGAAGTAAAGTCTGAGTAAATGTCCGCGCCCTACCAACAAATCTGAAGTAATGTTGGAATAAATGTCTACACTCTACCAACAAAACTGAATTAAATTCAGGATAAATGTCTGCACTATACTAACAAATCTGTATCAAAGTCTTAATAAATGTCTACACACTACCAACAAAACTGAAGTCCTGTCTGAACTCTACCAACAAATCTGAAGTAAAGTCTGAATATAGTAGCCATCTCTAGGAAAACCAAAGTTCCAAAGGCTGGGCCTAATATAGTGTATAAGAGGTCATACAATAAGTTTTGGAGTGATTCCTATGTTGTTGATGTAAATAATATATGTTGGTCCGTGGTGTGTAATGAGGAGCAACCAGACCCTGCACTTGACACATTTATGAAATTGCTTATTCCAGTTACAGATAAGCATGCACCCATTAAGAAAATGACAGTAAAAACTGTTAAATCCCTGTGGATTGATGAGGAATTGCAAAATGGTATGGTTGAGAGGGATGAGGCAAAAGGAATGGAAAAATAAGTCTGGCTGCACAACCGATTGGCAAACGTATTGCAAATTGAGAAATCATGTGACTAAACTGAATAAAAATAATTAGAAACTACTCTATGAAACAAAGATAAATGACTTAAAAAAATATAGTAAAAAGCTTTGGAGCACCTTAAATGAAATTTTGGGCAAAAAGGCAAACTCTGCTCCATCATTCATTGAATCAGATGGCTCAGTCATCACAAAACCAACTGATATTGCCAACTACTTCAATGATTTTTTCATTGGCAAGATGAGCAAACTGAGGCATGACATGCCAGCAACAAACGCTGACACTACACATCCAAGTATATCTGACCAAATTATGAAAGACAAGCGTTGTCATTTTGAATTCAGTAAAGTGAGTGTGGAAGAGGTGAAAAAAAGTATTGTTGTCTATCAACAATGACAAGCCACCGGGGTCTGACAACTTTATTACTGAGGATAATAGCGGACGATATTGCCACTCCTATTTGCCATCTCTTCAATCTAAGCCCACTAGAAATGGTCTGCCCCCAGGCCTGGAGGGATCCATAATAAATATAATATAATATATAATATTAATAATATTATATTATATAATAAATACAAATACACTAGATGTGCAATTAAAAGGGCCAGATGCACAATTAAAGGGGATCTACACTCAGTTTGTTTTTATTTTTTATCTTTCAGACCTAAAGAAATGTGTCTTCTGATTATTTTAGCATTGACATGGACTCAGAACATCCAATTTTTTTGTTTCTCTGTGAACAGTTTTAATTTTGAGAGTGAAAAACCCCCAAAATATCTAAAACCAGAAAAAACTAAACTGAGAAAACATAATTTGGGAAAATATAAAACAATTGTGGGGGGGGAAAAAATCACAGATTTTATAGCCCCCCCTTTCAGTTTATTATTAACCATTATTTATGAACAAAAAACTTAGAAAGTGGTGCACTAAGAACCCAGGGAAGAGTTGCAGGGGAGACAAGAAGAACGGGGCCTATTTGAAAGCTATAAATAAATGAGTAGCTCACGACATGTTTTATTTTTTCAAAGTAGCGAAATAGGATTCTAGAAAAGGTTGGAGACCCCTGCGCTAGAGTCTGTGGAGAATAGACCCTCTATGAGGCGTCTGGCCAGACTAACACAGAGACATGATGGAGGACAGAGAGAGAAGGCTACTGCCACGGTTATCAAAGTTTCAAGTTTTATTAGTCTTACGGCATGCGCATGGTATACCTCATCCAACCTAACGCCTACTTGCAGGTTGCCGCTGGATGGCCTTGCGGTTGTGCACGGAGCCATTCCCGTACCAGGCCGTGATGGAACCGGTCAAGGCGCTCTCGATGGTATTTGGAGAGGACCCGGGGCAGCGTGCCGAATTTCTTCAGCCGCCTTAGGAAGTAGAGACGGGGTTGCGCCCTCTTGACAAGAGTGTTGTTGTTGTTGTTGTTGTTGTTGTTGTTGTTGTGTCCATGAGTCTGTCTCTGTTTGTTTGCCTGTTGTTCAGAGATTCTCCAGGAGACTAAATGTTTACTACTCCTGAACACAAACTGTGACAGGTCTCTGGATTCAGATGCAAGTGTCAGTGTTTAACATAGGGGAGAGTGGGGTAAGTGGAGCCAGTGTTTAATGTAGGGGAGTGTTTAATGTAGGGGAGAGTGGGGTACGTTGAGTCAGTGTTTAATGTAGGGGAGAGTGGGGTACGTGGAGTCAGTGTTTAACATAGGGGAGAGTGGGGTATGTTGAGCCAGTGTTTAATGTAGGGGAGAGTGGGGTACGTTGAGTCAGTGTTTAACATAGGGGAGAGTGGGGTACGTTGAGTCAGTGTTTAATGTAGGGAGAGTGGGGTACGTGGAGCCAGTTTTTAACATAGGGGAGAGTGGGGTACGTTGAGTCAGTGTTTAACATAGGGGAGAGTGGGGTACGTTGAGTCAGTGTTTAATGTAGGGTAGGGGAGAGTGGGGTACGTTGAGCCAGTGTTTAACATAGGGGAGAGTGGGGTACGTTGAGTCAGTGTTTAACATAGGGGAGAGTGGGGTACGTTGAGTCAGTGTTTAACATAGGGGAGAGTGGGGTACGTTGAGTCAGTGTTTAATGTAGGGAGAGTGGGGTACGTGGAGCCAGTTTTTAATATAGGGGAGAGTGGGGTATGTTGAGCCAGTGTTTAACATAGGGGAGAGTGGGGTACGTTGAGCCAGTGTTTAATGTAGGGAGAGTGGGGTATGTTGAGCCAGTGTTTAATATAGGGGAGAGTGGGGTACGTTGAGCCAGTGTTTAACATAGGGGAGAGTGGGGTACGTTGAGTCAGTGTTTAATATAGGGGAGAGTGGGGTACGTTGAGCCAGTGTTTAATGTAGGGGAGAGTGGGGTATGTTGAGCCAGTGTTTAACATAGGGGAGAGTGGGGTATGTTGAGCCAGTGTTTAATGTAGGGGAGAGTGGGGTACGTTGAGCCAGTGTTTAACATAGGGGAGAGTGGGGTATGTTGAGCCAGTGTTTAATGTAGGGGAGAGTGGGGTACGTTGAGCCAATGTTTAACATAGGGGAGAGTGGGGTATGTTGAGCCAGTGTTTAATGTAGGGGAGAGTGGGGTACGTTGAGCCAAAGGTGTAAGTTGAGCCATCCTTGTTTCTAAGAAACCATACACAACCTAACCCTAACCCATTGGACCAAATATTTAGGAATATGTCATGAAGGAGTCTGTGAAGGAAGAAACCACATGGAAAAAGTTAGGTCCAAAAAAACAGTCTTTCGCCAAGTCAAATTAATTTATTGTGTTAACCAAAGTAGATAATTAATTTATGGTAAACCAAAGTAGACAATTTAAAGTTTTTTCTATACATCAGTTGGGGTCTCTATAAGTTTCAATATGAGGTCCTAAACCTAGCATGAAAGTGCATCCTTGTTGCTGTGTGGGCTAATATAGTCCAAATGTTTGCGTTGGGTTGAGTTGAGCGTATGGCCTTGGGGTATTTGAGCCAATGGTTGAGCGAATGGCAAGTTGAGCAAATTGAAATGATTTCTGCCCAGGCATAATGCATTATCTCTGGGATATGAAGTAACAACAATGTTAAACATTTTTTTTTTTTTTTTTTTAAGTACAAAGTGTTTTTTAGATGTCAAGCCTTTGTTAAAATGTGCTTAAAATTATTAAAAAGACAAAAAAACTATTGTGTTGAATTGTGTTTGGAAATATTTCATTCAGTATCAAAATTTGTAGCCGGCTTAATTTACCCTGTCTGGCTAATCAATTTACCACATACCCGGCATAAATTGTGCCAAGAGACAAGCTATGTTTTCAAAACTGTAATGTTTACATGAATTCTGATTATTTCCAGGGATACACAACATCCTGAACTACAGTATATGTAGATATCTTTGTTAGAAAGAATACTATATTTCCCTTGACGTAGTGATGCTGAATGTAAAAAAAGGCTCAACTTACCCCACTCTCCCCTACTAAGCTTTCAGTCAACATGAATCTTTGTCAGAGCATTCACAAACACATCCAGCTGGATTTCATTTCTCTGGTGAACAATATGTTATTTTACACAACATGGAATGATTCCACCGGGACCCGCATCTCCCAGCCCGCCCGGGCCTCAGAACCCCACCAGGACCCTCATCTCCCAGCCCGCCCAGGCCTCAGAGCCCCACCAGGACCCGCATCTCACAGCCCCACCAGGCCTCAGAGCCCCACCAGGACCCTCATCTCCCAGCCCGCCCAGGCCTCAGAGCCCCACCAGGACCCGCATCTCCCAGCCCGCCCGGGCCTCAGAGCCCCACCAGGACCCCCAGCTCACAGCCCCCGAGCCTCAAACCCCACAGCCGTCCATCTTGGAGCCTACAGCACACAACACGGCCCCCGAGCTCAGGGCTCCCACAGCCTCACAATACACCCCACAGCTCCCTAGCCTACAGCATTATCTCACCAGCCCCCCCAGCACACACACAGGCCTCAGCGCCCCACCAAGACCCCTCAAAAGTCCCCCAGGTCTCAGAGCCCCACTAGCTCTTTTGCACACGGTTTTGAATGGTAATTGGAGATGGATGGACTCCCAAAAGCTTGTGTCCAATAATATCACACGGAATGAAACCACCCCATCACTCCGTCTCCCAGTGTGTTCTGCTACACTGTATATTTTCAACACTCAGTATTCCATGGGGAATCTGTCTATGAATGCGTCCCAAATGGCACCCTGTCCCCTATACAGTCCCAATGGGCCCTGGTCAAAAGTAGTGCACTATAAAGGGAACAGGGTGCCTTTTGGAATGCAACGTACTGTATATTTTCTTGTTGATTCCCCAGGTAGGTTTGTTTCTTAATGAGCCCCCCAGTGAAGACTCCTTGTCTCCTTCAGGGCCAGTGAAGACTCCTTGTCTCCTTCAGGGCCAGTGAAGACTCCTTGTCTCCTTCAGGGCCCATCAGGGATTCCGTTTCCTTTTTGAGGCCAACCGCTTTACCTGCATACGGTTCAATTCCTCGGTTGATCGCCACTCATCCTGAGAATGCTACCTACAGTTGAAGTCGGAAGTTTACATACACCTTAGCCAAATACATCTAAACTCAGTTTTTCACAATTCCTTACATCTAATCCTAGTAAATCTCATGTTAAATACTGTTGAAGTAATATGGCTACAGGTTCATCTGCCTCACCTAAAGCCCATTCTGGTGGGAAGCTGCTATAGACCACCAAGTGCTAACAGTCAGTATCTGGATAATATGTGTGAAATGCATGATAAGCAGTCACTACCATCATGGGACTTTTATTAATTGTTTTATTCTGTGGTTACAGTTTTCAACCCAAATAAAAAATTATTATAATCGAAACCGAACCGACCTCAAAAAGCACTAATCACTAATGATCAGTGATCATACAAGAGACTTCTCATCAAAACTAAACATGATCAGTGATCACACAAAAAGACTTCTCATCAAAACTAAACATGATCAGTGATCACACAAAAAGAATGCTCACGTTGGTTGAAAATCACAGCCACAGAAAACAGACAAAAAACAGCATATTCAAACGCATAATCTCATAATTAGACCAACACTGTGCAAAAATGTCCATTAATTGCAATCTACATAATCACATTACCTATTGCTGCAGGATTATTTTCCTGCTGTAGCAAACTGGCTCAAATTAAGATCCTACATCTAATCTAAGAACCATTGTAGGTCCTAACCAAGTCCTTATTGCACAATGAGAATGGAATTATTCACACATGATGCATCCCAAGTGGAACCCTATGTAGTGCACTAGCTTTGACCAGATGACACACAAAGAGGAGAGATATTATTATTAGAGAAACAAATGCATTAACTCTGGCTGTAGTTAAGAGATGTTTGAACATTGTTAGGTTGAGATTATTGAATAATAGTTTTTCCTTAATGCTGATAGTATTCTGCTCACTATCTGAACTTTACACTCAAAGTTTCCACTCTCAAATCTCGAAACCCATAACTGAACTATTTCTTATATTCAAGAATAAAAGTTTAAGTATGTATCTTCACAATGAAATAATTAAAGAAAGCTCAATCCAATTGAGAGAATACTTTCATGTACATTTGAAGTCGGATGGCCAAATGCATTTAAATTCAGTTTTTCACAATTCCTGACATTTAATCCTAGTAAAAATTCCCTGTTTTAGGTCAGTTAGGATCACCACTTTATTTTAAGAATGTGAAATGTCAGATTAATAGTAGAGAGAATGATTTATTTCAGCTTTTATTTCTTTCATCACATTCCCAGTGGGTCAGAAGTTTACATACACTCAATTAGTATTTGGTAGCATTGCCTTTAAATTGTTTAACTTGGGTCAAACGTTTCAAGTAGCCTTCCACAAGCTTCCCACAATAAGTTGGGTGAATTTTGGCCCATTCCTCCTGACAGAGCTGGTGTAACGGAATCAGGTTTGTAGGCCTCCTTGCTCGCACACGCTTTTTCAGTTCTGCCCACACATTTTCTACAGGATTGAGGTCAGGGTTTTGTGATGGCCACTCCAATACCTTGACTTTGTTGTCCTTAAGCCATTTTGCCACAACTTTGGAAGTATGCTTGGGGTCATTGTCCATTTGGAAGACCCATTTGCAACCAAGCTTTAACTTCCTGACTGATGTCTTGAGATGTTGCTTCAATATATCCACATAATTTTCTTTCCTCATGATGCCATCTATTTTGTGAAGTGCACCAGTCCCTCCAGCAGCAAAGCACCCCCACAGCATTTTCCTCCAAACATAACGATGTTCAATATGGCCAAACAGTTATATTTTTGTTTCATCAGACCAGAGGACATTTCTCCAAAAAGTAAGATCTTTGTCCCCATGTGCAGTTGCAAACCGTGGTCTGGCTTTTTTATGGCGGTTTTGGAGCAGTGGCTTCTTCCTTGCTGAGCGGCCTTTCAGGTTATGTCGATATAGGACTTGTTTTACTGTGGATATAAATACTTTTGTACCTGTTTCCTCCAGTATCTTCACAAGGTCCTTTGCTGTTGTTCTGGGATTGATTTGCACTTTTCGCAACAAAGTACGTTCATCTCTAGGAGACAGAACGCGTCTCTTTCCTGAGCGGTATGACGGCTGCGTGGTCCCATGGTGTTTATACTTGCATACTATTGTTTGTACAGATGAACGTGGTCCCTTCAGGCGTTTGGAAATTGCTCCCAAGGATGAACCAGACTTGTGGAGGTCTACAATTATTTTTCGGAGGTCTTGGCTGATTTCTTTTGATTTCCCCATGATGTCAAGCAAAGAGGCACTGAGTTTGAAGGTAGGCCTTGAAATACATCCACAGGTACACCTCCAATTGACTCAAATGATGTCAATTAGCCTATTAGAAGCTTCTAAAGCCATGATGTCATTTTCTGGAATATTCCAGAATGTTTAAAGGACAGTCAATTTAGTGTATGTAAATAGTGATACAGTCAATTATAAGTGAAAGAATCTGTCTGTAAACAATTGTTGGAAAAATTACTTGTGTCATGCACAAAGCAGATGTCCTAACCGACATGCCAAAATTTGTGGAGTGGTTGAAAAACGAGTTTTAATGACTCCAACCTACAGTGTATGTAAACTTCCGACTTCAACTGTAGCTACACTGCACAACCTAACCACCCCTGAAGACATCTCTCTCTCACACACACACACACACACACACTCACACACACTCACACTCACACTCACACTCACACTCACACACACACACACACACACACACACACACACACACACACACACACACACACACACACACACACACACACACACACACACACACACACACTCACACTCACACTCACACTCCCCCTATAGACCTCCTTCTGGCTGATTCCAGGAGGAAAAAAAACTCATCTAAATGTGAAGGAGTGCCTCCTGTGGAGAGTAGTATTCCCAGGTGGAACCAGCCTGCCTTTGAATTCACATTTGTCAAGTTTCACTCAAAAGCTCTGACGGAGGCCTTTTGAGGCCGATACGTAACGCTTTAATAAAGAGCAGCGACAGTAGCAAGAGCAGTGTGCAGGTTTCTAATTTTTTCTCAAGTTTCACTCTGAAACAGAACACAAATAACTGCTACCAAAGACAGAACAGAGAATGTTGAGGATGGTTTGGCAGGAAGCAGCACAGAGGAGAGGAGGAAGTGAGACATTTCCACAGAGTGGCAGGAGGCCCACACTCCTCCTCTTTAAAGTCAAAAGGAGGAAAGACAACCCAAAAAGGTCAACAATCTCCCATCTCTCGAAAGTTGACATTTGATGAGCATTTTGCTGCGTAAAGAGATTGTATTCATCTGGATGACGGCTCCCTGAGGTTTTGAATCATGTTTGATGGCTAGATCCTGATTCTGCAGCGTTTTTTTAAACTCGATAGGGAAAGGGCCTCCAATCTTCCAATCCGAACCACCTGCAATGTTTCCTCACTATTTCCAATCTTTCCTCTCGGTTCCCTTTCTCCTTCTGCTGGCTGAAAGGTAGATGATGCCGACAGAAATGTCAAGCTGCTTGAGGCATAGAGAAACCTACGTTCAGAAAACACGTCAATTATACGAATGAGAAGAACAGCTAACAGCTTCCACGTCGAACTGGAAACGTCGTCCATCTTTAGCTCTACAAGCTCCATACTCCTCCTCCATCTTCTCTCTTCTCCTGCTCCTTTTGATATTAGTTATTGGAGTGTATTAATTCTCTACCAGGTGAGTTCCAACGGCGGCAGCAGGCTTCTCAGTGGCTGAGTCTGGCACCTCTTAAAGGTCAGCTCCACGTGACAGGGTGTGTGTGTGTGTGTGACCTGTAAGTCAGCTGTACTGTCTTAACCTTTACATTTTAGCAGACGCTCTTATCCAGAGCGACTTACAGTTAGTGCATACATTATTATTTTTTTATTTTTTTAATACCCCCTGTGGGAATCAAACCCACAACCCTGGCGTTGCAAACGCCATGCTCTATCAACTGAGCTACATCCCTGCCGGCCATTCCCCTCCCCTACCCTGGACGACGCTGGGCCAATTGCACGCCGCCCCATGGGGTCTCCCGATCGTGACCGGCTACGACAGAGCCTGGATTCGAACCAGGATCTCCAGTGGCACAGCTAGCACTGCGATGCGGAGCCTTAGACCACTGCGCCACTCGGGAGGATTTAGTGTATCGGTTTCCAGTTCTCAGTAGACGCTCTAGGAGTTGATTATCTGAACCAAACTGACTTGTTCCAGAAATAAAGAGGTCATAGTCAGTGACACCATAACACACACACACACCTACACAACACAAATCCAGCCAGTGCTGTGGCCCCGTCCACCTCTACTGTTCTGATCCTCCCAAATAGCATTCATCACGACCATACCAGGACATAATAGCTTGACTATATTAAACACAGCACCCTGTCCTCACAGCACCTCATCAAATCTACAGTATATTCAACACAGCACCCTGTCCTCACAGCACCTCATCAAATCTACAGTATATTCAACACAGCACCCTGTCCTCACAGCACCTCATCAAATCTACAGTATATTAAACACAGCACCTTGTCCTCACAGCACCTCATCAAATCTACAGTATATTCAACACAGCACCCTGTCCTCACAGCACCTCATCAAATCTACAGTATATTCAACACAGCACCCTGTCCTCACAGCACCTCATCAAATCTACAGTATATTCAACACAGCACCCTGTCCTCACAGCACCTCATCAAATCTACAGTATATTAAACACAGCACCTTGTCCTCACAGCACCTCATCAAATCTACAGTATATTCAACACAGCACCCTGTCCTCACAGCACCTCATCAAATCTACAGTATATTAAACACAGCACCCTGTCCTCACAGCACCTCATCAAATCTACAGTATATTAAACACAGCACCCTGTCCTCACAGCACCTCATCAAATCTACAGTATATTCAACACAGCACCCTGTCCTCACAGCACCTCATCAAATCTACAGTATATTCAACACAGCACCCTGTCCTCACAGCACCTCATCAAATCTACAGTATATTCAACACAGCACAGCACCCTGTCCTCACAGCACCTCATCAAATCTACAGTATATTCAACACAGCACCCTGTCCTCACAGCACCTCATCAAATCTACAGTATATTCAACACAGCACCCTGTCCTCACAGCACCTCATCAAATCTACAGTATATTCAACACAGCACCCTGTCCTCACAGCACCTCATCAAATCTACAGTATATTAAACACAGCACCCTGTCCTCACAGCACCTCATCAAATCTACAGTATATTCAACACAGCACCTTGTCCTCACAGCACCTCATCAAATCTACAGTATATTCAACACAGCACCCTGTCCTCACAGCACCTCATCAAATCTACAGTATATTCAACACAGCACCCTGTCCTCACAGCACCTCATCAAATCTACAGTATATTCAACACAGCACCTTGTCCTCACAGCACCTCATCAAATCTACAGTATATTCAACACAGCACCTTGTCCTCACAGCACCTCATCAAATCTACAGTATATTCAACACAGCACCCTGTCCTCACAGCACCTCATCAAATCTACAGTATATTCAACACAGCACCTTGTCCTCACAGCACCTCATCAAATCTACAGTATATTAAACAATAAAATCAAATCAAATTTTCTTGGTCACATACACATATTTAGCAGATGTTATTGCGGGTGTAGCTAAATGCTTGTGTTCCTAGCTCCAACAGTGCAGTAGTATCTAACAATTCACAACAATACACACAAATCTAAAAGAAAAAAAATTAAATGAAGAAATATATAAATATTAGAACGAGCAATGTCAGAGTGGCATTGACTAAATACAGTAGAATAGAATACAGTATATACATATGAGATGAGTAAAGCAGTATGTAAACATTATTAAAGTGACTAGTGTTCCATTATTAAAGTGACTAGTGTTCCATGTCTATGTATATAGGGCAGCAGCCTCTAAGGTGCAGGGTTGAGTAACCGGGAGGTAGCCGGCTAGTGATGGCTATTTAACAGTCTGATGGCCTTGAGATAGAAACTGTTTTTCAGTCTCCGGTCCCCGCTTTGATGCACCTGTACTGACCTTGCCTTCTGGATGATAGCGGGGTGAACAGGCAGTGGCTCGGGTGGTTGATGTCCTTGATGATCTTTTTGGCCTTCCTGTGACATCGGGTGCTGTATGTGTCTTGGAGGGTGGGTAGTTTGCCCCCGGTAATGCGTTCGGCAGACAGCACCACCCTCTGGACAGCCCTGCGGTTGCGGCGGTGCAGTTGCCATACCAGGCGGTGATACAGCCTGACAGGATGCTCTCAATTGTGCATCTGTAAAAGTTTGTGAGGGTCTTTCTTCAGCCTCCTGAGGTTGAAGAGGTGCCTTCACCACACTGTCTGTGTGGGTGGACCA
>NW_028162449.1:146673-176673 GCF_964263955.1 Coregonus lavaretus | reverse complement strand
AAGACCCTGGCCGAAGCAGACCGTTTTGAACATACAGGGCAGGACCTTGTGACTGACTGTCTGTTTACCACTCTAATGCATTAACTTCGGGGTCCAGTCACTCCAGTAGAAGAAACCAGAGATTAATTTTATTCTCAAAGTTCACTGATTGTCTGCGTGCTTTAGCAGAGCAACCCTCTGGTGGAATGGAAGGTCATCCCCATGCCTGACAAACAGGGGGAAATTATGTCAATATCCAATGCAATGCCATGATAATGAATATAGCGAGGCTGTCTACGTACAGTACATAGGCTGCCGTCTAGACTCATTTGCCCACAGAGCATCAGCTAATGCTTTTGGAATTGTGAAGAATCACATTGCCAGACATAACAAGGCAGCTTGCTTCACCACTACCCTCAGAACGCTCAGAATCAGCTGTGTTCTCTGTTCTATTCTTGGGTTCTAAATTAGAACCCGGGTGAGGACTCACAGGTGAAGGAGGACCACTGGTGACAGGTTGCCGAGATACGAGGTAAACTCCATATCTCCGAGCAACATTGTGTTTTAAAATCGCCGTGTCTTCGCATAGGAGGTTTGAGCTTAAAACGTGAAAGACAAAAAGGGGCTATGGTCCATAATTATTCTACGGAGGTATTTACATTCAGAAACAGTCAAGGAAAGTTTACAACAAAAAAAAAGTACAGCCTTGAATATGAGGACGTCAGACTAAAAGGAGTATTCTCTTTCAGTTGGATGGTTATATATCCAATCTCTTTGATGTTGTGGTTTAATACCTTAGACATGTTAGGAAGAGGATATAGTTTAGCGGATGGCTTGTCTAGAGTTGCATCCCATACACAGTTAAAATCACCCCCATATAATATTCTATTTACATTGAGATAGATTTAGTATGAGGTCATTAATTAACTTAATTAACCCATACACAAAAAATGTATGCACGCATGACTGTAAGTCGCTTTGGATAAAAGCGTCTGCTAAATGGCATATTATATTATATTATTATATTATATTATATTATATAATATAACTTTGGGTTGTCTTCATTTGGGCAATAACAATTCAGTAATGTGACTTTGTATTGTGCCAGGTTTCCTTTACCATTATAAAAACGTCCATTGGGTCTGTAGTAATTTCTGTAGACTTAAAATTGGACTTTTTTTTTAATCAATGAGAATTGATACTCCGATGGATTTTGAGGAGTATGTGGCGGAGAATGCCTACCCATCCCAAGCTCGCCCAAACCTTTCACTTTCTATTGATGATAGGTACATTTCTTGTAAAAAAAACCAGATGTTGGTGTTATTCTTTATCAAATAAGAAAATACCTTAATTATTTTGGCTGGTTGAACGTTTCAATTAACATTCCATGTCACACGTTAATTTGTTTGCATCTTAAGTATTATCCACAACACGTGATATTGAGATGAGTCTTTACATATTGTTTGTCTCATTTTGACTCCATACATTATGTAAGGTGTTGAAAGTGGTGGAAAAAAGTACCCAATTGTCATACTTGAGTAAAAGTATAGATACCTTAATAGAAAATGACTCAACTCAAGTAAAAGTGAAAGTCACCCAGTAAAATACTACTTGAGTAAATGTCTAAAAGTATTTGGTTTTAAATATACTTAAGTATTAAAAGTACATGTAATTGCTAAAATAATACATTTACGTCATTTAGCAGACGCTCTTATCCAGAGCGACTTACATTATTTATTTATTTTCATACCCCCTGTGGGAATCGAACCCACAACCCTGGCGTTGCAAACACCATGCTCTATCAACTGAGCTACATCCCTGCCGGCCATTCCCTCCCCTACCCTGGACGACGCTGGGCCAATTGCGCGCCGCCCCATGGGTCTCCCGGTCACGGCCGGCTACGACAGAGCCTGGATTCGAACCAGGATCTCTAGTGGCACAGTTAGCACTGCGATGCAAATATACTTAAGTAACAAAGTAAAAGTAAATGTATAAATCATTTCAAATTCCTTAAATTAAGCAAACCAGACGGCATCATTTTCTTGTTTTTATAATTTACGTATAGCCTGGGGCTCACTCCAACACTCAGACATCATTTACAAACAAATCCTGTGTTTAGTGAGTCCGCCAGATCAGAGGCAGTAGGGATGACCAGGGATGTTCTCTTGATAAGTGTATGAATTGGACCATTGTCCTGTCCTGCTAAGCATTCAAAATGTAACGAGTACTTGAGTTTTTGGACATTTTCTGTCCAAAAATGATGCAGAAAAATTAATCCATGCATTTGTTACTTCTAGGTTAGACTACTGCAATGCTCTATTTTCCGGCTACCCGGATAAAGCACTAAATAAACTTCAGTTAGTGCTAAATACGGCTGCTAGAATCCTGACTAGAACCAAGAAATTTGATCATATTACTCCAGTGCTAGCTTCCCTACACTGGCTTCCTGTTAAGGCAAGGGCTGATTTCAAGGTTTTACTGTTAACCTATAAAGCGTTACATGGGCTTGCTCCTACCTATCTTTCCGAGTTGGTCCTGCCGTACATACCAATACGTACGCTACGGTCACAAGACGCAGGCCTCCTAATTGTCCCTAGAATTTCTAAGCAAACAGCGGGAGGCAGGGCTTTCTCCTATAGATCTCCATTTTTATGGAACAGTCTGCCTACCCATGTGAGAGACGCAGACTCGGTCTCAACCTTTAAGTCTTTACTGAAGACTTATCTCTTCAGTAGGTCATATGATTGAGTGTAGTCTGGCCCAGGAGTGTGAAGGTGAACGGAAAGGCTCTGGAGCAACGAACAGCCCTTGCTGTCTCTGCCAGGCCGGTTCCCCTCTCCACTGGGGTTCTCTGCCTCTAACCCTGTTGCAGGGGCTGAGTCACTGGCTTGCTGGTGCTCTTTCATGCCGTCCCTGGGAGGGGTGCGTCACTTGAGTGGGTTGAGTTACTGACGTGATCTTCCTGTCTGGGTTGGCGCCCCCCCTTGGTTTGTGCTGTGGTGGAGACCTCTGTGGGCTATACTCGGCCTTGTCTCAGGATTGTAAGTTGGTGGTTGAGGATATCCCTCTAGTGGTGCGGGGGCTGTGCTTTGGCAGAGTGGGTGGGGTTATATCCTTCCTGTTTGGCCCTGTCCGGGGGTTTCTTCGGATGGGGCCACAGTGTCTCCGGACCGCTCCTGTCTCAGCCTCCAGTATTTATGCTGCAGTAGTTTATGTGTCGGGGGGCTGGGGTTAGTTGGTTATACCTGGAGTACTTCTCCTGTCTTATCCAGTGTCCTGTGTGAATTTAAGTATGCTCTCTCTAATTCTCTCGTTCTCTCTTTCTCTCTGAGAACCTGAGCCCTAGGACCATACGTCAGGACTACCGGGCATGATGACACCTTGCTGTCCCCAGTCCGCCTGGCCTTGCTGCTATTCCAGTTTCAACTGTTCTGCCTGCGGTTACGAAACCCCTACCTGTCCCAGACCTGCTGTTTTCAACTCTTAATGATCGGCTATGAAAAGCCAACTGAGAGACCTGAGCCCTAGGACCATACGTCGGGACTACCGGCCGTGGTGACTCCTTGCTGTCCCCAGTCCGCCTGGCCTTGCTGCTATTCCAGTTTCAACTGTTCTGCCTGCGGTTATGGAACCCCTACCTGTCCCAGACCTGCTGTTTTCAACTCTTAATGATCGGCTATGAAAAGCCAACTGAGATTTATTCCTGATTATTATTTGACCATGCTTGTCACTTATGAACATTTTTGAACATCTTGGCATGGTTCTGTTATAATCTTCACCCGGCACAGCCAGAAGAGGACTGGCCACCCCTCATAGCCTGGTTCCTCTCTAGGTTTCTTCCTAGGTTTTCGCCTTTCTAGGGAGTTTTTCCTAGCCACCATGCTTCTACACCTGCATTACTAGCTGTTTGGGGTTTTAGGCTGGGTTTCTGTACAGCACTTCGAGATATTAGCTGATGTAAGAAGGGCTATATAAAATAAAATTGATTGATTGATTGACTTTGGGTGTCAGGGAAAATGTATGGAGTAAAAAGTACATCATTTTTTTTTTTTGGAATGTAGTGAGGTAAAAGTGAAAGTACAGTGGCTTGCGAGAGTATTCACCCCCCTTGGCATTTTTCCTATTTTGTTGCCTTACAACCTGGAATTAAAATTGATTTTTGGGGGGTTTGTATCATTTGATTTACACAACATGCCTACCTACCATTTAGAAGATGCAAAATATTTGTTTTATTGTGAAACAAACAAGAAATAAGACAAAAAAACAGAACACTTGAGCGTGCATAACTATTCACCCCCCCCAAAGTCAATACTTTGTAGAGCCACCTTTTGCAGCAATTACAGCTGCAAGTCTCTTGGGGTATGTCTCTATAAGCTTGGCACATCTAGCCACTGGGAGTTTTGCCCATTCTTCAAGGCAAAACTGCTCCAGCTCCTTCAAGTTGGATGGTTTCCGCTGGTGTACAGCAATCTTTAAATCATACCACAGATTCTCAATTGGATTGAGGTCTGGGCTTTGACTAGGCCATTCCAAGACATTTAAATGTTTCCCCTTAAACCACTCGAGTGTTGCTTTAGCAGTATGCTTAGGGTCATTGTCCTGCTGGAAGGTGAACCTCCATCCCAGTCTCAAATCTCTGGAAGACTGAAACAGGTTTCCCTCAAGAATTTCCCTGTATTTAGCGCCATTCATCATTCCTTCAATTCTGACCAGTTTCCCAGTCCCTGCCGATGAAAAACATCCCCACAGCATGATGCTGCCACCACCATGCTTCACTGTGGGGATGGTGTTCTCGGGGTGATGAGAGGTGTTAGGTTTGCTCCAAACATAGCGTTTTCCTTGATGGCCAAAAAGCTCAATTTTAGTCTCATCTGACCAGAGTACCTTCTTCCATTTGTTTGGGGAGTCTCCCACATGGCTTTTGGCGAACACCAAATGTGTTTGCTTTTTTTTTTTTCTTTAAGCAATGGCTTTTTTCTGGCCACTCTTCCGTAAAGCCCAGCTCTGTGGAGTGTACGGCTTTAAAGTGGTCCTATGGACAGATACTCCAATCTCTGCTGTGGAGCTTTGCAGCTCCTTCGGGGTTATCTTTGGTGTCTTTGTTGCCTCTCTGATTAATGCCCTCCTTGCCTGGTCTGTGAGTTTTGGTGGGCGGCCCTCTCTTGGCAGGTTTGTTGTGGTGCCATATTCTTTCAATTTTTTTTATAATGGATTTAATGGTGCTCCGTGGGATGTTCAAAGTGTCTGATATTTTTTTATAACCCAACACTGATCTGTACTTCTCCACAACTTTGTCCCTGACCTGTTTGGAGAGCTCCTTTGTCTTCATGGTGTCGCTTGCTTAGTGGTGTTGCAGACTCTGGGGCCTTTCAGAACAGGTGTCTATATACTGAGATCATGTGACAGATCATGTGACACTTAAATAAAGTCCACCTGTGTGCAATCTAACTAATTATGTGACTTCTGAAGGTAATCGGTTGCACCAGATCTTATTTAGGGGCTTCATAGCAAAGGGGGTGAATACATATGCACGCCCCACTTTTCTGTTATTTATTTTATTTCATTTCAATTCAACAATTTGGACTATTTTGTGTACGTCAATTACATGAAATCCAAATAAAAATCCAATTAAATTACAGGTTGTAATGCAACAAAATAGGAAAAAACGCCAAGGGGGCTGAATACTTTTGCAAGGCACTGTACATAAAGAGAGAGCTAAGAAAACAACACAGCATGACAGCAACACATGACAACACAGCATGGCAGCAACACAACATGACAACACAGCATGGTAGCAACACAACATGACAACACAGCATGGCAGCAACACAACATGACAACACAGCATGGCAGCAACACAACATGACAACACAGCATGGTAGCAACACAACATGACAACACAGCATGGTAGCAACACAACATGACAACACAGCATGGTAGCAACACAACATGACAACACAGCATGGTAGCAACACAACATGACAACACAGCATGGTAGCAACACAACATGACAACACAGCATGGTAGCAGCACAACATGACAACACAGCATGGTAGCAACACAACATGGCAGCAGCACAACATGGTAGCAACACAACATGACAACACAGCATGGTAGCAACACAACATGACAACACAGCATGGTAGCAACACAACATGGCAGCAGCACAACATGGTAGCAACACAACATGACAACACAGCATGGCAGCAACACAACATGACAACACAGCATGGTAGCAACACAACATGACAACACAACATGGTAGCAACACAACATGACAACACAGCATGGCAGCAACACATGACAACACAGCATGGTAGCAACACAACATGACAACACAGCATGGTAGCAACACAACATGACAACACAGCATGGTAGCAACACAACATGACAACACAGCATGGTAGCAGCACAACATGACAACACAGCATGGTAGAAACACAACATGACAACACAGCATGGTAGCAACACAACATGACAACACAGCATGGTAGCAGCACAACATGACAACACAGCATGGTAGCAACACAACATGACAACACAGCATGGCAGCAACACAACATGACAACACAGCATGGTAGCAACACAACATGGCAGCAGCACAACATGGTAGCAGCACAACATGACAACACAGCATGGCAACAACATATGACAACACAGCATGGTAGCAACACAACATGACAACAAGATGGTAGCAACACAACATGACAACACAGCATGGTAGCAACACAACATGACAACACATCATGGTAGCAACACAACATGACAACACAGCATGGTAGCAACACAACATGACAACACAGCATGGTAGCAGCACAACATGACAACACAGCATGGTAGCAACACAACATGACAACACAGCATGGTAGCAGCACAACATGACAACACAGCATGGTAGAAACACAACATGACAACACAGCATGGTAGCAACACAACATGACAACACAGCATGGTAGCAACACAACATGACAACACAGCATGGTAGCAACACAACATGACAACACAGCATGGTAGCAGCACAACATGACAACACAGCATGGTAGCAACACAACATGACAACACAGCATGGTAGCAACACAACATGACAACACAGCATGGTAGCAACACAACATGACAACACAGCATGGTAGCAACACAACATTTCAACACAGCATGGTAGCAACACAACATGACAACACAGCATGGTAGCAGCACAACATGACAACACAGCATGGTAGAAACACAACATGACAACACAGCATGGTAGCAACACAACATGACAACACAGCATGGTAGCAACACAACATGACAACACAGCATGGTAGCAACACAACATGACAACACAGCATGGTAGCAGCACAACATGACAACACAGCATGGTAGCAACACAACATGACAACACAGCATGGTAGCAACACAACATGACAACACAGCATGGTAGCAACACAACATGACAACACAGCATGGTAGCAACACAACATGACAACACAGCATGGTAGCAACACAACATGACAACACAGCATGGTAGCAGCACAAAATGACAACACAGCATGGTAGCAACACAACATGACAACACAGCATGGTAGCAACACAACATGACAACACAGAATGGCAGCAACACAACATGACAACACATTATGGTAGCAACACAACATGGCAGCAGCACAACATGGTAGCAGCACAACATGACAACACAGCATGGCAGCAACATATGACAACACAGCATGGTAGCAACACAACATGACAACAAGATGGTAGCAACACAACATGACAACACAGCATGGTAGCAACACAACATGACAACACAGCATGGTAGCAACACAACATGACAACACAGCATGGTAGCAACACAACATGACAACACAGCATGGTAGCAACACAACATGACAACACAGCATGGTAGCAACACAACATGACAACACAGCATGGTAGCAGCACAACATGACAACACAGCATGGTAGCAACACAACATGACAACACAGCATGGTAGCAACACAACATGACAACACAGCATGGTAGCAGCACAACATGACAACACAGCATGGCAGCAACATATGACAACACAGCATGGTAGCAACACAACATGACAACAAGATGGTAGCAACACAACATGACAACACAGCATGGTAGCAACACAACATGACAACACAGCATTGTAGCAACACAACATGACAACACAGCATGGTAGCAACACAACATGACAACACAGCATGGTAGCAGCACAACATGACAACACAGCATGGTAGCAACACAACATGACAACACAGCATGGTAGCAGCACAACATGACAACACAGCATGGTAGAAACACAACATGACAACACAGCATGGTAGCAACACAACATGACAACACAGCATGGTAGCAACACAACATGACAACACAGCATGGTAGCAACACAACATGACAACACAGCATGGTAGCAGCACAACATGACAACACAGCATGGTAGCAACACAACATGACAACACAGCATGGTAGCAACACAACATGACAACACAGCATGGTAGCAACACAACATGACAACACAGCATGGTAGCAACACAACATGACAACACAGCATGGTAGCAGCACAACATGACAACACAGCATGGTAGAAACACAACATGACAACACAGCATGGTAGCAACACAACATGACAACACAGCATGGTAGCAACACAACATGACAACACAGCATGGTAGCAACACAACATGACAACACAGCATGGTAGCAGCACAACATGACAACACAGCATGGTAGCAACACAACATGACAACACAGCATGGTAGCAACACAACATGACAACACAGCATGGTAGCAACACAACATGACAACACAGCATGGTAGCAACACAACATGACAACACAGCATGGTAGCAGCACAACATGACAACACAGCATGGTAGCAACACAACATGACAACACAGCATGGTAGCAACACAACATGACAACACAGCATGGCAGCAACACAACATGACAACACAGCATGGTAGCAACACAACATGGCAGCAGCACAACATGGTAGCAGCACAACATGACAACACAGCATGGCAGCAACATATGACAACACAGCATGGTAGCAACACAACATGACAACAAGATGGTAGCAACACAACATGACAACACAGCATGGTAGCAACACAACATGACAACACAGCATGGTAGCAACACAACATGACAACACAGCATGGTAGCAGCACAACATGACAACACAGCATGGTAGCAACACAACATGACAACACAGCATGGTAGCAACACAACATGACAACACAGCATGGTAGCAGCACAACATGACAACACAGCATGGTAGCAACACAACATGACAACACAGCATGGTAGCAACACAACATGACAACACAGCATGGTAGCAGCACAACATGACAACACAGCATGGTAGCAACACAACATGACAACACAGCATGGTAGCAACACAACATGACAACACAGCATGGTAGCAGCACAACATGACAACACAGCATGGTAGCAACACAACATGACAACACAGCATGGTAGCAGCACAACATGACAACACAGCATGGTAGCAACACAACATGACAACACAGCATGGTAGCAACACAACATGACAACACAGCATGGTAGCAGCACAACATGACAACACAGCATGGTAGCAACACAACATGACATCACAGCATGGTAGCAGCACAACATGACAACACAGCATGGTAGCAGCACAACATGACAACACAGCATGGTAGCAACACAACATGACAACACAGCATGGTAGCAACACAACATGACAACACAGCATGGTAGCAACACAACATGACAACACAGCATGGTAGCAACACAACATGACAACACAGCATGGTAGCAACACAACATGACAACACAGCATGGTAGCAGCACAACATGACAACACAGCATGGTAGCAACACAACATGACAACACAGCATGGTAGCAACACAACATGACATCACAGCATGGTAGCAACACAACATGACAACACAGCATGGTAGCAACACAACATGACAACACAGCATGGTAGCAGCACAACATGACAACACAGCATGGTAGCAACACAACATGACAACACAGCATGGCAGCAACACAACATGACAACACAGCATGGTAGCAACACAACATGACAACACAGCATGGTAGCAACGCAACATGACAACACAGCATGGTAGCAGCACAACATGACAACACAGCATGGTAGCAACACATGGTAGGCTCCCTGCTCCCTACTACTTATATTTTACTTTATTTTGCTCTTTTTACTCACCTACATTTTGACTTACCACATTTTTTTTATTAAAACTGCATTGTTGGTTAAGGGCTTGTAACTAAGCATTTCACTGTGATGTCTACACCTGTAGTATTCGGCGCATGTGGCAAATAAAATTTTATTTGATTCGATTCGAACTGTGAAATGTTTACTTACAGGCCCTTCTCCACAATTCAGAGAGAAATTATAACCCAGGGAATAAATACACAATGAGTAACGATAACTTGGCTATATACAAGGAGTACCAGCACTGAGTCAATGTGCAGGGGTACCAGGTAATAACATGGCTATATATAGGGAGTACCAGTACTGAGTCAATGTGCAGGGGGTACCAGGTAATAACATGGCTATATACAGGGAGTACCAGTACTGAGTCAATGTGCAGGGGGTACCAGGTAATAACATGGCTATATACAGGGAGTACCAGTACTGAGTCAATGTGCAGGGGGTACCAGGTAATAACATGGCTATATACAGGGAGTACCAGTACTGAATCAATGTGCAGGGGGTACCAGGTAATAACATGGCTATATACAGGGAGTACCAGTACTGAGTCAATGTGCAGGGGGTACCAGGTAATAACATGGCTATATACAGGGAGTACCAGTACTGAGTCAATGTGCAGGGGGTACCAGGTAGTAACATGGCTATATACAGGGAGTACCAGTACTGAGTCAATGTGCAGGGGGTACCAGGTAATAACATGGCTATATACAGGGAGTACCAGTACTGAGTCAATGTGCAGGGGGTACCAGGTAATAACATGGCTATATACAGGGAGTACCAGTACTGAGTCAATGTGCAGGGGGTACCAGGTAGTAACATGGCTATATACAGGGAGTACCAGTACTGAGTCAATGTGCAGGGGGTACCAGGTAATAACATGGCTATATACAGGGAGTACCAGTACTGAATCAATGTGCAGGGGGTACCAGGTAATAACATGGCTATACACAGGGAGTACCAGTACTGAGTCAATGTGCAGGGGGTACCAGGTAATAACATGGCTATATACAGGGAGTACCAGTACTGAGTCAATGTGCAGGGGGTACCAGGTAGTAACATGGCTATATACAGGGAGTACCAGTACTGAGTCAATGTGCAGGGGGTACCAGGTAATAACATGGCTGTATACAGGGAGTATCAGTACTGAGTCAATGTGCAGGGGTACCAGGTAGTAATATGGCTATATACAGGGGGTACCAGGTAGTAACATGGCTATATACAGGGGGTACCAGGTAATAACATGGCTATATACAGGGGGTACCAGGTAATAACATGGCTATATACAGGGGGTACCAGGTAATAACATGGCTGTATACAGGGAGTACCAGGTAATAACATGGCTATATACAGGAAGTACCAGGTAATAACATGGCTATATACAGGGAGTACCAGGTAATAACATGGCTATATACAGGGGGTACCAGGTAATAACATGGCTATATACAGGGGGTACCAGGTAATAACATGGCTATATACAGGGGGTACCAGGTAATAACATGGCTATATACAGGGGGTACCAGGTAATAACATGGCTATATACAGGGAGTACCAGGTAATAACATGGCTATATACAGGGGGTACCAGGTAATAACATGGCTATATACAGGGGGTACCAGGTAATAACATGGCTATATACAGGGAGTACCAGGTAATAACATGGCTATATACAGGGAGTACCAGGTAATAACATGGCTGTATACAAGGTATTAGGTGGATACTGTATGAACATATACAGTTGAAGTCGGAAGTTTCCATACCCCTTAGCCATCACTCCGTCTCCCAGTGTGTTCTGCTACGCTGTATATTTTCAACACTCAGTATTCCATGGGGAATCTATCTATAAATGCGTCCCAAATAGCACCCTGTCCCCTATACAGTCCCTATGGGCCCTGGTCAAAAGTAGTGCACTATAAAGAGAACAGGGTGCCTTTTGGAATGCAACGTACTGTATATTTTCTTGTTGATTCCCCAGGTAGGTTTGTTTCTTAATGAGCCCCCCAGTGAAGACTCCTTGTCTCCTTCAGGGCCCATCAGGGATTCCGTTTCCTTTTTGAGGCCAACCGCTTTACCTGCATACGGTTCAATTCCTCGGTTGATCGCCACTCATCCTGAGAATGCTACCTACAGTTGAAGTCGGAAGTTTACATACACCTTAGCCAAATACATCTAAACTCAGTTTTTCACAATTCCTTAAATCTAATCCTAGTCAAAATTCCCTGTCTTACGTCAGTTAGGATCACCACTTTATGTTAAGAATGTGAAATGTCAGAATAATAGTAGAGAGAATGATTTATTTCAGATTTTATTTATTTCATCACATTCCCAGTGGGTCAGAAGTTTACATACACTCAATTAGTATTTGGTAGCATTGCCTTTAAATTGTTTAACTTGGGTCAAATGTTTCGGGTAGCCTTCCACAAGCTTCCCACAATAAGTTGGGTGAATTTTGGCCCATTCCTCCTGACAGAGCTGGTGTAACTGAGTCAGGTTTGTAGGCCTCCTTGCTCGCACACGCTTTTTCAGTTCTGCCCACAAATTTTTCTATAGGATTGAGGTCAGGGCTTTGTGATGGCCACTCCAATACCTTGACTTTGTTGTCCTTAAGCCATTTTGCCACAACTTTGGAAGTATGCTTGGGGTCATTGTCCATTTGGAAGACCCATTTGCGACCAAGCTTTAACTTCCTGACTGATTTCTTGAGATGTTGCTTCAATATATTCACATCATTTTCCTTCCTCAAGATGCCATCTGTTTTGTGAAGTGCACCAGTCCCTCCTGTAGCAAAGCACCCCCACAGCATGATGCTGCCACCCCCATGCTTCACGTTGGGATGGTGTTCTTCGGCTTGCAAGCCTACCCCTTTTCCTCCAAACATAATGATGGTCATTATGGCCAAACAGTTCTATTTTTGTTTCATCAGACCAGAGTACATTTCTCCAAAAAGTACGATCTTTGTCCCCATGTGTTGCAAACCGTAGTCTGGCTTTTTTATGGCCGTTTTGGAGCAGTGGCTTCTTCCTTGCTGAGCGGCCTTTCAGGTTATGTCGATATAGGACTTGTTTTACTGTGGATATAGATACTTTTGTACCTGTTTCCTCCAGCATCTTCACAAGGTCTTTTGCTGTTGTTCTGGGATTGATTTGCGGTATGACGGCTACGTGGTCCCATGGTGTTTATACTTGCGTACTATTGTTTGTACAGATGAACAAGGTACCTTCAGGCGTTTGGAAATTGCTCTCAAGGATGAATCAGACTTGTGGAGGTCTACAATTTTTGGCTGATTTATTTTGATTTTCCCATGATGTCAAGCAAAGAGGCACTGAGTTAGAAGGTAGGCCTTGAAATACATCCACAGGTACACCTTTAATTGACTCAAATGAATGCAATTAGTCTATCAGAAGCTTCTAAAGCTTCATTTTCTGGAATTTTCCAAGCTGTTTAAAGGCACAGTCAACTTAGTGTATGTAAACTTCTGCCCCACTGGAATTGTGGTACAGTGATTTATAAGTGAAATAAACAATTTTTGGAAAATTACTTGTGTCATGCACAAAGTAGATGTCCTAACCGACTTGCCAAAACTATAGTTTGTTAACAATACATTTGTGCAGATAGTCAGGGTAGCTATTTGGTTAACTATTTAGCAGTCCTTAGCCATTCATCAAACTCTGCTTCGATTGTTTGTGGGGGTTTTATGGATGATGCAAACACACACACACACACACACACACACACACACACACACTGTGGGCTATATGGATGATAGCCACAGCCAGGCTGGATAGATAGTTGGTGGAGATGCTTAATCTGTCACAGATATTTTTATACTATAGTGTAGTACTGCAACCACCCCAGTGACGTAATGAACATACTGCAGCTAGCTTCTGTAGCTACATCACGTCTACATTGTCTTACTTACGCAGACTGTTTTTGAGCCTGAAACTGTCATTGTCCCAAATGGCAACTTATACCCTATATAGTGCACTACTTTAGACCAGAGAATGGCACCCTATACCCTATATAGTGCACTACTTTAGACCAGAGAATGGCACCCTATACCCTATATAGTGCACTACTTTAGACCAGAGAATGGCACCCTATACCCTATATAGTGCACTACTTTAGACCAGAGAATGGCACCCTATTCCCTATATAGTGCACTACTTTAGACCAGAGAATGGCACCCTATACCCTATATAGTGCACTACTTTAGACCAGAGAATGGCACCCTATACCCTATATAGTGCACTACTTTAGACCAGAGGATGCCACCCTATTCCCCATATAGTGCACTACTTTAGACCAGAGAATGGCACCCTATACCCTATATAGTGCACTACTTTAGACCAGAGGATGCCACCCTATTCCCCATATAGTGCACTACTTTAGACCAGAGAATGGCACCCTATACCCTATATAGTGCACTACTTTAGACCAGAGAATGGCACCCTATTCCCTATATAGTGCACTACTTTAGACCAGAGAATGGCACCCTATACCCTATATAGTGCACTACTTTAGACCAGAGAATGGCACCCTATTCCCTATATAGTGCACTACTTTAGACCAGAGAATGGCACCCTATACCCTATATAGTGCACTACTTTTGACCAGAGAATGGCACCCTATTCCCTATATAGTGCACTACTTTAGACCAGAGAATGGCACCCTATACCCTATATAGTGCACTACTTTTGACCAGAGAATGGCACCCTATACCCTATATAGTGCACTACTTTAGACCAGAGAATGGCACCCTATTCCCTATATAGTGCACTACTTTAGACCAGAGAATGGCACCCTATACCCTATATAGTGCACTACTTTTGACCAGAGAATGGCACCCTATTCCCTATATAGTGCACTACTTTAGACCAGAGAATGGCACCCTATACCCTATATAGTGCACTACTTTTGACCAGAGAATGGCACCCTATTCCCTATATAGTGCACTACTTTAGACCAGAGAATGGCACCCTATTCCCTATATAGTGCACTACTTTAGACCAGGGCTCATAGGGAATAGAGTGCCACTTGGGATGCACACCAAACCTGTCGGGTGTTTGTGATGATGCTATCTACAGTAAGCTGGGGTTAGTATGATGCTAGCTACAGTTAGCTGTGGTTGGTATGATGCTAGCTACAGTTAGCTGGGGTTGGTATGATGCTAGCTACAGTTAGCTGGGGTTGGTATGATGCTAGCTCCAGTTAGCTGTGTTTAGTATGATGCTAGCTACAGTTAGCTGGGGTTAGTATGATGCTATCTACAGTAAGCTGGGGTTAGTATGATGCTAGCTACAGTTAGCTGTGGTTGGTATGATGCTAGCTACAGTTAGCTGGGGTTGGTATGATGCTAGCTACAGTTAGCTGTGTTTAGTATGAGGCTAGCTACAGTTAGCTGGGGTTAGTATGATGCTATCTACAGTAAGCTGGGGTTAGTATGATGCTAGCTACAGTTAGCTGTGGTTGGTATGATGCTAGCTACAGTTAGCTGGGGTTGGTATGATGCTAGCTCCAGTTAGCTGTGTTTAGTATGATGCTAGCTACAGTTAGCTGGGGTTAGTATGATGCTATCTACAGTAAGCTGGGGTTAGTATGATGCTAGCTACAGTTAGCTGTGGTTGGTATGATGCTAGCTACAGTTAGCTGGGGTTGGTATGATGCTAGCTCCAGTTAGCTGTGTTTAGTATGAGGCTAGCTACAGTTAGCTGGGGTTAGTATGATGCTATCTACAGTAAGCTGGGGTTAGTATGATGCTAGCTACAGTTAGCTGTGGTTGGTATGATGCTAGCTACAGTTAGCTGGGGTTGGTATGATGCTAGCTACAGTTAGCTGGGGTTGGTATGATGCTAGCTCCAGTTAGCTGTGTTTAGTATGATGCTAGCTACAGTTAGCTGGGGTTGGTATGATGCTAGCTCCAGTTAGCTGGGGTTGGTATGATGCTAGCTACAGTTAGCTGTGGTTGGTATGAGGCTAGCTACAGTTAGCTGGGGTTAGTATGAGGCTAGCTACAGTTAGCTGGGGTTAGTATGAGGCTAGCTACAGTTAGCTGTGGTTGGTATGATGCTAGCTACAGTTAGCTGTGGTTGGTATGAGGCTAGCTACAGTTAGCTGGGGTTGGTATGATGCTAGCTACAGTTAGCTGGGGTTAATATGATGCTAGCTGCAGTTAGCTGGGGTTGGTATGAGGCTAGCTACAGTTAGCTGGGGTTAATATGATGCTAGCTGCAGTTAGCTGTGGTTGGTATGAGGCTAGCTACAGTTAGCTGTGGTTGGTATGAGGCTAGCTACAGTTAGCTGGGGTTAATATGATGCTAGCTGCAGTTAGCTGTGGTTGGTATGATGCTAGCTACAGTTAGCTGGGGTTAATATGATGCTAGCTGCAGTTAGCTGTGGTTGGTATGAGGCTAGCTACAGTTAGCTGTGGTTGGTATGAGGCTAGCTACAGTTAGCTGTGGTTGGTATGATGCTAGCTACAGTTAGCTGGGGTTGGTATGATGCTAGCTACAGTTAGCTGGGGTTAGTATGAGGCTAGCTACAGTTAGCTGGGGTTAGTATGATGCTAGCTACAGTTAGCTGGGGTTAGTATGATGCTAGCTACAGTTAGCTGGGGTTAATATGATGCTAGCTCCAGTTAGCTGGGGTTGGTATGATGCTAGCTACAGTTAGCTGTGGTTGGTATGATGCTAGCTACAGTTAGCTGGGGTTGGTATGATGCTAGCTACAGTAAGCTGGGGTTAGTATGATGCTATCTACAGTAAGCTGGGGTTAGTATGATGCTAGCTACAGTTAGCTGTGGTTGGTATGATGCTAGCTACAGTTAGCTGTGGTTGGTATGATGCTAGCTACAGTTAGCTGTGGTTGGTATGATGCTAGCTACAGTTAGCTGTGGTTGGTATGATGCTAGCTACAGTTAGCTGTGGTTGGTATGATGCTAGCTACAGTAAGCTGGGGTTAATATGATGCTAGCTACAGTAAGCTGTGGTTGGTATGATGCTAGCTACAGTAAGCTGGGGTTAATATGATGCTAGCTACAGTAAGCTGGGGTTAATATGATGCTAGCTACAGTAAGCTGTGGTTGGTATGATGCTAGCTACAGTTAGCTGTGGTTGGTATGATGCTAGCTACAGTTAGCTGTGGTTGGTATGATGCTAGCTACAGTTAGCTGTGGTTGGTATGATGCTAGCTACAGTAAGCTGGGGTTAATATGATGCTAGCTACAGTAAGCTGGGGTTAATATGATGCTAGCTGCAGTTGGCTGTGGTTGGTATGATGCTAGCTCCAGTTAGCTGTGGTTGGTATGATGCTAGCTCCTTTTAGCTGTGGTTGGTATGATGCTAGCTCCAGTTAGCTGTGGTTGGTATGATGCTAGCTCCAGTTAGCTGGGGTTAATATGATGCTAGCTGCAGTTGGCTGTGGTTGGTATGATGCTAGCTCCAGTTAGCTGTGGTTGGTTTGATGCTAGCTCCTTTTAGCTGTGGTTGGTATGATGCTAGCTCCAGTTTGCTGTGGTTGGTATGATGCTAGCTCCAGTTAACTGTGGTTGGTATGATGCTAGCTCCAGTTAACTGTGGTTGGTATGATGCTAGCTCCAGTTAACTGTGGTTGGTATGATGCTAGCTCCAGTTAGCTGTGGTTGGTATGATGCTAGCTCCAGTTAGCTGTGGTTGGTATGATGCTAGCTCCAGTTAGATGTGGTTAGTATGATGCTAGCTCCAGTTAGCTGTGGTTAGTATGATGCTAGCTCCAGTTAGCTGTGGTTAGTATGATGCTAGCTCCAGTTAGCTGTGGTTAGTATGATGCTAGCTCCAGCTAGCTGTGGTTAGTATGATGCTAGCTCCAGTTAGCTGTGGTTAGTATGATGCTAGCTCCAGCTAGCTGTGGTTAGTATGATGCTAGCTCCAGTTAGCTGTGGTTAGTATGATGCTAGCTCCAGTTAGCCGTGTTTAGTGTGACGCAAAGACGAGAGGTTCTGCTGATAGAGGACTTAAGCAGATGACATATGAAAGAGAGAAGGATTCATAGTAGAAGAGAAGAAGCTGTTTCTGTTTTTCCCGTTGAACTATTCCTGCTGTCTATGAGACAGTGTGTGTGTGTGTGTGTGTGTGTGTGTGTGTCTTCCTTCGGTCATACTTCCTCATCTATGATTGTTGTGAGACGAGCTCTAACTTCTAGTCAAAAACTACACCACAGTGAACAGACTTTTAAAATGTGCTGTTTCTACAGTTTTATACAGTATTTTTTTTTTTTAGAGGTGCAATAAAGGCAAGATGACATATCTCTCGTAGGTATGAAGCCCAAATGGTACTCTATTCCCTATGGGCCATGGTCAAAAGTAGTGCACTAAATATGGAATAGGGTGCCATTTGGGACAAATCCACAGCCTGTATGTTCCAGAATCCCCGCTGCATGTCGGGACGATTAATCACGTAGATGGAAATTAAACCTGTATGGCTTCACACGGAGTATAAATGGTGTGTTCTTCACACAGAGTGGATAAATGGTTGACAGCGCTTGGAACATTTCACTTTCTCACCGAAAGATAAATCAAATGAAACAAGCAAAAAGTGAAAGCCTGAATAAATGTAATCATGATTGATTTTGGTCTCTTTGTTTACCTGTTGTGTTCTGGGGAGATGAGAAGACGCATAGAGCACTGAGTAAACACCGTTTACTGTTCCAGTCTGGACATAAATGTTTGCACACCTCTGACAAGCTGAGTTAAAGCTGCATCCTGCCTTCCTAAGACACGCCTTCTTTCCCTCTGTGAAAACAAAGAACATTTTCTAATGAAGGAGTCTGGAGCCACGGTCAGGGTGCCTCAATGAACGTGTAATGAAGTAGCACAATTGGTAGAGCACGGCGCTTCTAACGCCAGGGTAGTGGGTTCGATCCCCGGGACCACCCATACGTAAAAATGTATGCGCACATGACTGTAAGTCGCTTTGGATAAAAGCGTCTGCTAAATGACTTATTATTATAGTCTGGAGCCACGGTCAGTGTGCCTCAATGAACTATTAACTGGAAACCACATATCCTGAGGCTGCATTTATTGTAGCCGGGGATTTTAACAAAGCAAATTTGAGGACTAGGCTGCCGAAGTTCTATCAACATATCAACTGTTGTACTCGCGCTGCCAAAATCCTCGACCATTGCTATTCGAAGTTCCGGGATGGTTATAAGACCCTCCCCCGTCCTCTTTTCGGCAAATCTGACCAAGACTCCATTTTGCTCCTCCCTTCCTATAGGCAGAAACTCAAACAGGAAATACCCGCGCTAAGGACTATTCAACGCTGGTCTGACCAATCGGAATCCACGCTTCAAGATTGTTCTGATCATGCGGACTGGGATATGTTCCGGGTAGCTTCCGAAAATAATTTAGACGAATACACTGAAACGGTGACTGAGTTTATCAGGAAGTGTATAGGTGATGTTGTGCCAACTGTGACTATTAAAACCTACCCTAACCAGAAACCGTGGATAGATGGCAGCATTCGTGCCAATCTGAAAGCACGAACCACCGCATTCAACCATGGCAAGGTGACTGGGAATATGGCAGAATACAAACAGTGTAGCTATTCACTCCGCAAGGCAATTCAACTGGCAAAACGTCAGTATAGAGAGAAAGTGCAGTTGCAATTCAACGGCTCAGACACGAGACGTATGTGGCAGGATCTACAGACAATCACGGACTACAAAAGGAAAACCAGCCTCGTCACCGACACCGACGTCTCGCTTCCAGACAAGCTAAACACCTTCTTCGCCCTCTTTGAGGATAACACAGTGCCACTGACAAGGCCCACTACCAAGGACTGTGGCCTCTCCTTCTCCATGGCAGACGTAATTAAGACATTTAAGCATGTTAACCCCCGCAAGGCTGCCGGCCCAGACGGCATCCCTAGCGGCGTCCTCAGAGCATGCGCAGACCAGCTGGCTGGTGTGTTTATGGACATATTCAATCTCTCCCTTTCCCAGTCTGCTGTTCCCACATTCTTCAAGATGGCCACCATTGTTCCTGTACCCAAGAAAGCAAAGGTAACTGAACTAAATGACTATCGCCCTGTAGCACTCACCTCTGTCATCATGAAGTGTTTTGAGAGACTAGTCAAGGATCATATCACCTCTACCTTACCTGTCACCCTATACCCACTTCAATTTGCTTACTGCCCCAATAGATCCACAGATGATGCAATCGCCATCACACTGCACACTGCCCTATACCACCTGGACAAGAGGAATACCTTTTGTAAGAATGCTGTTCATTGACTATAGCTCAGCATTCAACACCATAGTACCCTCCAAGCTCATCATTAAGCTTGAGGCCCTGGGTCTGAACCCCACCCTGTGCAACTGGGTCCTGGACTTCCTGACGGGCCGCCCCCAGGTGGTGAAGGTAGGAAACAACATCTCCACTTCGCTGATCCTCAACACTGGGGCCCCACAAGGGTGTGTGCTCAGCCCCCTCCTGTACTCCCTGTTCACTCATGACTGCGTGGCCAAGCACGCCTCCAACTCAATCATCAAGTTTGCAGACGACACAACAGTAGTGTGTGGTAACGCAGACAGTGTGGTGAAGAAGGCGCAACAGAGTCTCTTCAACCTCAGGAGGCTGAAGAAATTTGGTTTGGCACCTAAAACCCTCACAAACTTTTACAGATGCACAATTGAGAGCATCCTGTCGGGCTGTATCACCGCCTGGTACGGCAACTGCACCGCCCGCAACCGCAGGGCTCTCCAGAGGGTGGTGCGGTCTGCCGAACGCATTATCGGGGGCAAACTACCCGCCCTCCAAGACACATACAGCACCCGATGTCACAGGAAGGCCAAAAAGATCATCAAGGACATCAACCACCCGAGCCACTGCCTGTTCACCCAGTTATCATCCAGAAGGCGAGGTCAGTATCAGGTGCATCAAAGCTGGGACCGAGAGAATGAAAAACAGCTTCTATCTCATGTATATTTTCTTAAATTCCATTCCTTACTAGTTTTGTGTGTATTGGGTATATGTTGTGAAATTGTTAGATATTACTGCACTGTCGGAGCTAGAAGCACAAGCATTTCGCTACAACCCGCTATGACATCTGCTAAACACGTGTATGTGACAAATAACATTTGATTTGATTTGATCTTGTAATGAAGTAGTCCCGATCCACAGTCAGGGTATCTAAAATAACTTTTCATCATCACTCTTGATTAAGTGTGCTATGTGCTGCAGGTGCTAGTGTGTGTGTATGTGTGTTGTGTGTGTGTGTGTCTGTCTGTGTGTGTGTGTGTGTGTGTGTGTGTGTGTGTGTCTGTGTGTGTGTGTGTGTGTGTGTGTGTGTCTGTGTGTGTGTGTGTGTTTGTGTGTGTGTCTGTCTGTGTGTGTGTGTGTCAATAGATATGTGTGTTTGTCTTACTGTCTTCCTCATAGAACCAGGTAAGTACTGGAATGAGAGATGCAACATTCTGAAGCACAGAACTACAGATAATACTTGTTTTATTTCCTCTGGTTTATAAGTACTGAAAAGGACCTACATTTGTATTTTTAAATGATATTACCTTCAACCTGTTTCAAAATAAAAAAATATATTTTTATGTATTTAAAGATTAGAGAATGTTTACACTTGTTGATTCTTACACTTGTTGCTCATCAGAAACAGTTTGAGAATGGAAGTTACCAGACAGTGGTACTTCAGTTTTATGATGGCTATGATTGCATATTCCATTTCCATAGTTCAAAGTGTTCCTCATATTGAAAATAGAACTATTCCTAAGCACAGCAGGTTTTATTTAGTATAAGAAATACAAAAAACATAATGACTTCATATTTGCTCTGTGTCGTTTCAGCCTGTTTCCTTTGGACTGTGTGTGTGTGTGCGTGTGTCTGTGTGTGTCTTTGGGCTGTTGAAGTTATTTGTTGTAAATGTCACCTGGGACGCTGAGTGACAAAATAATGACAACATCTTTTTTTTTAGGCAATTTCCCAGAATTGAATGAGCAGGATGTGTGAGGGGCGAACAATATGTGCACTTACCTCCAGATTGGTAGCGATAGCCGTCCGACACATTTCTCAGAATGTGTTCACACAAATGGACAGAAGCTCTCTCCTCGCTGCTCTCTCTCTCTCTCTCTCTCTCTCTCTCTCTCTCTCTCCTCGCTGCTCTCTCTCGCTCTCTCTCTCTCTCTCTCTCCCCTTGTTGTTGTTCTCTCTCTCTCTCTCTCTCTCTCTCTCTCCCCTTGTTGTTGTTCTCTCTCTCTCTCTCTCCCCTTGTTGTTGTTCTCTCTCTCTCTCTCTCTCCCCTTGTTGTTGTTCTCTCTCTCTCTCTCTCTCTCCCCTTGTTGTTGTTCTCTCTCTCTCTCTCTCTCTCTCTCTCTCTCTCTCTCTCTCTCTCTCTCTCTCTCTCTCTCTCTCTCTCTCTCTCTCTCTCTCTCTCTCTCTCTCTCTCTCTCTCTCTCTCTCTCTCTCTCTCTCTCGGAAATGGAATGCTGAGAAACAGAAAATAGATACAGGTGGTTCACATATGGCCACCTCAAACTATTTCCTCTTTCTGTTTGTTTGGAAATACCTTACTTTATTGTCGCAGTGGACGGACAGACACAGCGTCCAGTAAATTGTATGTAATAACCTGAAATTCCAACCCTTTTTTGTAGAAGCTTTTACTGTATCTAAAGAAGCTTTTACTGCACCTATTGTATCTACGCTCCCCAATGTGTGGCGGAAGCTCTTAATTAGGCATTGGGGAAAACAGGAGATGAAACTGCTAGAGCTAAAGAACTGGAATGTTCTGGAACCACCACATTATACTTTGAACTCGTGCAAAGTGGGGAGATGCTGTCTGTCAAGAAACACTGGCATGTTTGCCAGCTGAATTTAAGAATCCACCACTTACTCGCAATTTACACGATAAGTTGGACCGCCAGCCACAAAAGAAAATGAGCCAGGCTCTTCTTCCGAAATGGTAGCTATACATGCAGAGGTCCGTGTGATGTTAAAAGTTTTTGGATATTTATTTTTATAACCCAACCCTGATCTGTACTTCTCCACAACTTTGTCCGTGACCTGTTTGGAGAGCTCCTTGGTCTTCATGGTGCCGCTTGCTTGGTGGTGCCCCTTGCTTAGTGGTGTTGCAGACTCTGGGGCCTTTCAGAACAGGTGTATATATACTGAGATCATGTGACAGATCATGTGACACTTAGATTGCACACAGGTGGACTTTATCTAACTAATTATGTGACTTCTGAAGGTAATTGGTTGCACCAGATCTTATGTAGACTCTTCATAACAAAGGGGGTGAATACATATGTGAATACATATGCACGCACCACTTATCCTTTATTTTAATTTTTTCATTTCACTTCACCAATTTGGACTATTTTGTGTACGTCCATTACATGAAATCCAAATAAAAATCCATTTAAATTTACAGGTTGTAATGCAACAAAATAGGGAAAATACCAAGGGGGATGAATACTTTTGCAAGGCACTGTACATGCAGAGGTTGCGCCCAGTGCAACAATATGATGAAGTGTGAATATTTCTGCCACCCACATACAGGAAAAGGGTTCCAAATAAATGGCATTATTAGGTGCTCCTCCACTCTGTCCATGTGTGCTGTGCTGTGTACAGTTGAAGTCGGAAGTTGACATACACTTAGGTTGGAGTCATTAAAACTAGTTTCTCAACAACTCCACAAAATGTATTGTTAACAAACTATAGTTTTGGCAAGTCGGTTAGGAAATCTGCTTTGTGCATGACACAAGTAATTTTTCCAACAATTGTTTACAGACAGATTATTTCACTTATAATTCACTGTATCACAATTCCAGTGGGTCAGAAGTTTACATACACTAAGTTGACTGTGCCTTTAAACAGCTTGGAAAATTCCAGAAAATGATGTCGTGGCATTAGAAGCTTCTGATAGGCTAGTTGACATCATTTGAGTCAATTGGAGGTGTACCTGTGGATGTATTTCAAGGCCTACCTTCAAACTCAGTGCCCCTTTGCTTGACATCATGGGAAAATCAAAAGAAATCAGCCAAGACCTCAAAAAAATAATTGTAGACCTCCACAAGTCTGGTTCATCATTGGGAGCAATTTCCAAACGCCTGAAGGTACCACGTTCATCTGTACAAACAATAGTACGCAAGTATAAACACCATGGAACCACGCAGCCGTCATACCGCTCAGGAAGGAGACGCATTCTGTCTCCTAGAGATGAACGTACTTTGGTGCGAAAAGTGGAAATCAATCCCAGAACAACAGCAAAGGACCTTGTGAAGATACTGGAGGAAACAGGTACAAAAGTATCTATATCCACAGTAAAATGAGTCCTATATCGACATAACCTGAAAGGCCGCTCAGCAAGGAAGAAGCCACTGCTCCAAAACAGCCATAAAAAAGCCAGACTACGGTTTGCAACTGCACATGGGGACAAAGATCGTACTTTTTGGAGAAATGTCCTCTGGTCTGATGAAACAAATATAGAACTATTTGGCCATAATGACCATCATTATGTTTGGAGGAAAAAGGGGAATGCTTGCAAGCCAAAGAACACCATCCCAACGTGAAGCACGGGGGTGGCAGCATTATGCTGTGGGGGTGCTTTGCTGCAGGAGGGACTGATGCACTTCACAAAATAGATGGCATCATGAGGAAGGAAAATGATGTGAATATATTGAAGCAACATCTCAAGACATCAGTCAGGAAGTTAAAGCTTGTTCGCAAATGGGTCTTCCAAATGGACAATGACCCCAAGCATACTTCCAAAGTTGTGGCAAAATGGCTTAAGGACAACAAAGTCAAGGCAAACCTGATTCCGTTACACCAGCTCTGTCAGGAGGAATGGGCCAAAATTCACCCAACTTATTGTGAGAAACTTGTGGAAGGCTACCCGAAACGTTTGACCCAAGTTAAACAATTTAAAGGCAATGCTACCAAATACTAATTGAGTGTATGTAAACTTCTGACCCACTGGGAATGTGATGAAAGGAATAAAATCTGAAATAAATCATTCTCTCTACTATTATTCTGACATTTCACATTCTTAAAATAAAGTGGTGATCCTAACTGACCTAAAACAGGGAATTTTTACTAGGATTAAATGTCAGGAATTGTGAAAAACTGAGTTTAAATGTATTTGGCTAAGGTGTATGTAAACTTCCGAATTCAACTGTAGGTAAAAACCTCTCATTCTCTCTGAGAATTAGTGAACATAAAAGTTCAATCAGGAGAAACGACAGGGATTATCCAGTCGCAGTACATTTTAATGACCCAAAACATGACATTTCTACATTTTAGATTTTGTGGCATAGAGAAAGTTAAGATATCAGACAGGGGAAGTGATATAAATTAATACTTTGAGCTAAAAGAGAATGTGTTTGGATTTTCACCCTTCAGACGTTATTTCCTAAAGGTCTTAATGATGAAATTCCCATGTATGTACTTCAGACTACTCTGACGTTTTTCTTGCGCTGATGATTCATGAAAACTTGCTTGATGGGTCGATGTCCTCATTGTGGACCTGTTTAATACGTTTCATGTACAAAGTACCCAATTGTCATACTTGAGTAAAAGTATAGATACCTTAATTGAAAGTTACTATAGTAAAAGTGAAAGTCACCCATTAAAATAGTACTTGAGTAAAAGTCTAAAAGTATTTGGTCTTAAATATACTAAAGTATCAAAAGTAGAAGTTAAAAGTATAAATCGTTTCATATTCCTTATATTAAGCAAAGCAGACGGCACCATTTTCTTGTTTTTAAAATGTATGGATAGCCAGGGGCACACTCCAACACTCAGACATTATTTACAAAAGATGCATTTGTGTTTAGTGAGTCCGCCAGATCAGAGGCAGTAGGGATGACCAGGGATGTTCTCTTGATAAGTGGGTGAATTTCACAATTTCCCTGTCCTGCTAAGCATTCAAAATGTAACGAGTTCTTTGGGTTGCCAGGGAAAAATGTATGGAGTAAAAAGTACAATATTGTCTTTAGGAATGTAGGGAAGTAAAAGTAAAAGTTGTCCAAAATAGGAATAGTAAAGTATAGATACCCCAAAAAACTACTTAAGTAGTACTTTAAAGTATGTTTACTTAAGTACTTATCACCACTGCATAAGGGTGCTAATTAAAAAAACTCACAAAAGCTATGACGAAGGCCTTGAGGCGATACTGTACGTAAAAGCTTAATAAAGAGCAGTGATACTATCAAGAGCAGTGATACTATCAAGAGCAGTGATACTATCAAGAGCAGTGGTACTATCAAGAGCAGTGATACTATCAAGAGCAGTGGTACTATCAAGAGCAGTGATACTATCAAGAGCAGTGGTACTATCAAGAGCAGTGATACTACCAAGAGCAGTGATACTATCAAGAGCAGTGATACTATCAAGAGCAGTGATACTATCAAGAGCAGTGATACTAGCAAGAGCAGTGACAGTGATACTATCAAGAGCAGTGATACTATCAAGAGCAGTGATACTAGCAAGAGCAGTGACAGTGATACTATCAAGAGCAGTGATACTACCAAGAGCAGTGATACTATCAAGAGCAGTGATACTACCAAGAGCAGTGATACTATCAAGAGCAGTGATACTACCAAGAGAAGTGATACTACCAAGAGCAGTGATACTATCAAGAGCAGTGATACTACCAAGAGCAGTGATACTATCAAGAGCAGTGATACTACCAAGAGCAGTGATATTATCAAGAGCAGTGATACTACCAAGATTAGTGATATTATCAAGAGCAGTGATACTATCAAGAGCAGTGATACTATCAAGAGAAGTGATACTACCAAGAGCAGTGATACTATCAAGAGCAGTGATACTACCAAGAGCAGTGATACTATCAAGAGCTAGCCAACGTCTAATCATTGCTGCGTCATGTAAGGAACTTGACACAGACACGAATGATCTGTTTAGTGTGTTATCACAATATTGGTGGTTTGTTGTGACCAAGTGTTGGCGCTAAACGGTGTGTTATTGTTATTGGATGCTAGTCTGCTAGTTGGCTATGGAGTCATAGTTGGCTAGCTGAACAGAGTGGGTTGAGTCTATTCCTTTAAACATTGAACCGCTGTGGTTCACAACAATTCTGATTTCCAAAGGCGGAAGTTGGGAGAGTTTTTTTTTTTTTTTTTTTTTTTTTTTTTTTTTTTTTTTTTTTCTTCGGGTGGTTCAGTGAAACAATTTTAGTTTCCGAGGTAGAAGTTTTGGTGAGGGAGGCCCTGCTCTCTCCGCTCCCAGATGCTTAGCCCATTTCATTCCGATCTCCTCTGCATTTTTGTAGCCATTTGCTACAGCCTGTCAACTATGCCTCTGCCTATCCCTGTTCTCTCCTCTCTGCACAGGCTACACAAACGCACCACACCGCGTGGCTGCTGCCTCTCCAATCTGGTGGTCCCTGCACGCACCACCCACGTGGAGTTCCAGGTCGCAGGCAGCCTCTGGAACTGCCGTTCTGCTGCCAACAAAGCTGACTTCATCCCAGCCTATGCCAACCTCCAGTCCCTCGACTTCCTGGCGCTGACGGAAACATGGATCACCACTGAAAACACCGCTACTCCTACTGCTCTCTCCTCGTCTGACCATGTGTTCTCGCATACCCCGAGAGCATCTGGTCAGAGGGGTGGTGGTACAGGAATCCTCATCTCTCCCAAGTGGACATTCTCAATTTTTCCCCTAACCCATCTGTCTATCTCCTCATTTGAATTCCATGCTGTCACAGTCACTAGCCCATTTAAGCTTAATATCCTTGTCATCTATCGCCCTCCAGGTTCCCTTGGAGAGTTCATCAATGAGCTTGACGCCTTGATAAGTTCCTTCCCTGAGGATGGCTCACCCCTCACAGTTTTGGGGGATTTCAACCTCCCTATGTCCACATTTGACTCATTTCTCTCTGCCTCCTTCTTTCCACTCCTCTCCTCTTTTGACCTCACCCTCTCACCGTCCCCCCCTACTCACAAGGCAGGCAATACGCTTGACCTCATCTTCACTAGATGCTGCTCCTCTACTAATCTCACTGCAACTCCCCTCCAAGTCTCCGACCACTACTTTGTTTCCTTTTCTCTCTCACTCTCCTCCTACACTACTCACTCTGCCCCTACACAGATGGTAATGCGCCGCCGCAACCTTCGCTCTCTCTCTCCCACTACTCTCTCCTCTTCCATCCTATCATCTCTTCCCTCTGCTCAATCCTTCTCCCTCCAATCTCCTGATTCTGCCTCCTCAACCCTCCTCTCCTCCCTTTCTGCATCCTTTGACTCTCTGTGTCCCCTATCCTCCCGGCCGGCTCGGTCCTCCCCTCCAGCTCCGTGGCTTGATGACTCATTGCGAGCTCACAGAACAGAGCTCCGGGCAGCGGAGCGGAAATGGAAGAAAACTAAATTCCCTGCCGACCTGGCATCTTTTCACTCCCTCCTCTCTACATTTTCTTCATCTGTTTCTGCTGCTAAGGCCACCTTCTACCACTCTAAATTCCAAGCATCTGCCTCTAACCCTAGGAAGCTCTTTGCCACATTTTCCTCCCTCCTGAATCCTCCCTCCCCCCCCCCCCCCTCCTCTCTCTCTGTGGATGACTTCGTCAACCACTTTGAAAAGAAGGTTGACGACATCCGATCCTTGTTTGTTAAGTCTAATGACACTGCTGGTCCTGCTCACACTGCCCTACCCTATGCTTTGACTTCTTTCTCCCCTCTCTCTCCAGATAAGATCCTGCGACTTGTGACTGCAGGCCGCCCAACAACCTGCCCGCTTGACCCCATCCCCTCCTCCCTTCTCCAGACCATCTCCGGTGACCTTCTCCCCTACCTCACCTCGCTGATCAACTCATCCTTGACCGCTGGCCATGTCCCTTCCGTCTTCAAGAGAGCGAGAGTTACTCCCCTTCTCAAAAAACCAACACTCGACCCCACTGATGTCAACAACTACAGACCAGTATCCCTTCTTTCTTTTCTTTCCAAAACTATTGAGCGTGCCGTCTTTAGCCAACTCTCTTGCTATCTCTCTCAGAATGACCTTCTTGATCCAAACCAATCAGGTTTCAGGACTGGTCATTCAACTGAGACTGCTCTTCTCTGTGTCACAGAGACTCTCCGCACTGCTAAAGCTAACTCTCTCTCCTCTGCTCTTGTCCTTCTAGACCTGTCTGCTGCCTTTGATACTGTGAACCATCAGATCCTCCTCTCCACCCTCTCCGAAATGGGCATCTCCGGCGCGGCTCACTCCTGGATTGCGTCCTACCTGACCGGTCGCTCCTACCAAGTGGCGTGGCGGGAAGCTGTCTCCGCACCACGTGCTCTCACCACTGGTGTCCCCCAGGGATCGGTTCTGGGCCCTCTCCTTTTCTCCCTATACACCAAGTCACTTGGCTCTGTCATATCCTCACATGGCCTTTCCTATCATTGCTACGCTGACGATACACAACTAATCTTCTCCTTTCCCCCTTCTGATAACCAGGTGGCGAATCGCATCTCTGCATGTCTGGCAGACATATCAGTATGGATGACGGATCACCACCTCAAGCTGAACCCTGGCAAGACGGAGCTGCTCTTCCTCCCGGGGAAGGACTGCCCGTTCCATGATCTCGCCATCACGGTAGACAACTCCGCTGTGTCCTCCTCCCAGAGTGCGAAGAGCCTAGGCGTGACCCTGGACAACACCCTGTCGTTCTCCGCCAACATCAAGGCGGTGACCCGCTCCTGCAGGTTCATGCTCTACAACATTCGGAGAGTGCGACCCTGCCTTACACAGGAAGCGGCGCAGGTCCTGGTCCAGGCACTTGTCATCTCCCGTCTGGACTACTGCAACTCGCTGTTGGCTGGGCTCCCTGC